>NW_009599242.1:0-73854 GCF_000690535.1 Cariama cristata | reverse complement strand
TGCTCCAGCGTGGGCCTCCATGGACTGCCAGAGGACAACCAGTCTCACCACGGGCTGGTGGGGAATCTCTGCTCCAGGCCTGCAGCACCTCCTCCCTCTTCTTCTTCATGGACCTATGTGTCTGTGGAGTTGTTGCTCTTGCATAGTCTTACTCCCCTCTTCTCTGGCTGCAGTTGTGCAGTCCCGTCCCGTCCCCTGTCCACCCCCTCGGTCCGGTCCCTAGCTCTGTTACCCCAGAGGAACTACTGCCATCGCTCATGGGCTCAGCCTTGGCCAGCATCAGGCCCACCTTGGAGCCGGCTAGCATTGGCTCCATCAGACATGGGGGAAGCTTCTGGCAGCTTCTGACAGAGGCCACGCCTATAGCTCCCCTGCTGCCAAAACCTTGCCATGCAAACCCATTACAAGTAAATACATGCTTTTGTCTTTAGTTACATTGTTTAAAAACATAAGTAGATAAAATCAGAGCATAACTTTCTTACTTTCTTTTGTGTTTTTAATTTATCATGACTTAATTTCATTCCATACTCACTCTGATAGTTTTTATTATGTTATTGTGAGAATTATGCTATTAAGTACTGTGCTTTTGATCACTCCTAGCCTTCCATCTATGAAAAGAACTTTATCAAAATAGAAATTGCCATTTCTCTTTAAACTCTGTCAAAAAAAAAATTCTCTGGAGTGGAATTGACTCAGCAGGCTGTAAACTGTATCAAAATTCTTTCCTGTCTTTCCCCGAATGTAAAGAAACATCAGATCATAATACTTGTTAATAACAAGATGAGATCAGTGTGTCTCTGTATTTTCTGTACACTTTTGTATACATCCTGTATGTCAGTTTCTTTGGGTCTTTGTCACTTAGTGTACGCATGCAGGGGCAACATACAGGGTAGATAGGAGAAATTAGATAGACTGTGAAATAATTGTAAAAATAGATATATCTTTCAGTGACAACAAAGTTTTGCCATTGTAGATGTGCAAGCAAGAATATTCATGTTAAAGATTTTGATAGTGTCTAGAAAGTGGAATTCTGGTCTTCCAATGCTGCTGTGACTTAGAAACTTACTGATCCAAATATTACTAAGACAATAACATTTTTAAAGGATCACTAATCTTAAAAATTTGAAGTTTTTTATTTAAAGTTTTTTATTTGCATCATCTTTTATTGGGTTTTGTCCTTCTCTTGGAAATACCAAATTGATCCACATTTATCACCAATTTTATATGGTTATTTGAACTAGGGATAGGACTATTGAGATACTCTGAAGTGTACAATTGGTTATAGTGTTTTCTTTTAGTGAAATTTATCTGTGTTTCTGAAAGATGGATTCGTAAGTGTTTGTTAAATTCACAACTTATTTTTTGCTAAGGTTAATACATTTTGAATATATATCTCTTTTACATAGGAAAAGATGAGAGGTATTCTTCATGTTTAAAAATGTTCATCCTTAGTAAATGTTCTAATCTTAGTAAGTAACAGGCTGTTTTCAGAAAATACAATTTTTTTTTTTTTTTTGTCACTGTCATGGTTTAACCCCAGCTGGCAATTAAGTACCATGCAGGTGCTTGCTTACTCTCCCATCCCTGGTGGGATGGGGAGGAGAATCGGGATGGGGGGAAAGGTAAAACTCGTGGGTTGAGATAAGAACAGTTTAATAATTGAAATAGAATAAAATATAATAGTAAGAATATAATAGTAATAGTAGTGAAAAGGGAGACAACAAAGAGGCGAATAAAACCCAAGAAAGGCAAGTGGTACACAATACAATTGCTCGCCACCCTCTGACCAATGGCCAGCACGTCCCCAAGCAGTGATCAGCCCCTCTTGGACAGCTCCCCCAGTTTATATACTGGGCATGAGTTCTATGGTATGGAATATCCCTTTGGCTGGTTCGGGTCAGCTGTCCTGGCTGTGCTCCCTCCCAGCTTCTTGTGCCCCTTCTCGCTGGCAGAGCACGGGAAGCTGAAAAGTCCTTGACTTAGAGTAAGCACTGCTTAGCAACAACTAAAACATCAGTGTGTTTTCAACGTTTTTCTCACACTAAATCCAAAACACAGCCCTGCACCAGCTACCAGGACTTAGCAACAACTAAAACATCAGTGTGTTTTCAACGTTTTTCTCACACTAAATCCAAAACACAGCCCTGCACCAGCTACCAGGAAGAAAATTGACTCTATCCCAGCTGAAACCAGGACAGTCACCTTCGCTCAGGAGCATTGTGGGATGAATGTGATTACTCAAGTACTTAAAATTGTTGAAATTCAAACTGGATGACAGAAATCAGTTTATTATGGTAAATACTGTTATCTGTAGTGTTAGTGTGTTGTTGAGTGTCAATATATTTTGCCTTTCAGCTTTCAAAACTCAGAAATAAGACAAGGTAAAACTCTGGGAAAATTTTTCTTGAAGTCTTTAAAAGTAGTATCTTTCTGTAGGTATCCTGAGACTTAAGGAGAAGTTCTGGGCTAGCTATAGAAATCACATCAGTCCTGTGATATGCAGGAAGTTCATGTGTGCTCATAAGTAGTCTTGCTTGCAGAATTGGAGCTTTTTGTTTTCAGCAACTGTAACTCTTCTTCCAATAAGCATAATGTTTTTAATGGAAGTGAGTGTATAGTGACGTACATTTGAAACTAAGATGAAGTTATGTATGTATAGACAAGCAGGAAATAGTGACATAAATTTAAAATTCCATTTATCCTTTTCCTGAATGCCTGTGGTATTCTTTTCCTCGCACATGAAAATCTAATGTGATAAGAGTACATCTTCTAGACATACAAGGCATTTTAAATAAAGAATGTATATTTGTAATTGTTACAAATACCCAATATTAAGTGTGCTAATTTTGAAAACAGTCATTGAGAAAAATTATGTAAACAGTCTCTCAGTTCTGTGTATGGTCTGAAAGGTCAAAAATCTTATCTGCAGAAGGTGGAATTGGTTAAGTATTGGAAAAAAAGAAATGGAGCTCTATGTTGCCATTTCAGTTGCTGGAGCGAGGGTTTCCAGATTGCCATATTTGAATGCTATCTTAGTAACCAAACACCATCTCTGACAGCAAAGCTGGAGAAGTAGCTGACAGTGGCAGTTAAGTGTGTGGGATATTTGAAAGCCCCGAACTACAACTTAGCAAGTAGCATTTTTGAAGGTAAATCATTCTACTCTTACTCATTTCCACAAGGAATATCATTCCTTTCTCTTCACTGTAAGTTTTCTGTCTTGCTGACGAGCATTTTTTTTCAGATCTCCACTTTGCAGTGGCATGGTGTGACAATGGATTGAATTATCTTTTGAAGTTTTTGCTGTCATCTCCATGACTGACTTAACTTGTTTATGTATTTCTGTTTTTAAGTGAAAGCAGTTCTTAAAAAAAGAGAGTATGGACCAAAATACACACAGAATAACTTCATCACTGGAGTCAGAGCAATAAATGAGTTTTGTCTTAAATCCAGGTATGATGGGTTTGCGTTGAAATTTAATTTGCGAATGTTTGTTCGTGTGTGCCTCAAAAGTAATTGTGATTGTAGAGTGATTTTGCACAGCAACTCTTTCTAAATGCTTTTGTGGTATACATAATAAGTGGCTGAAGTTAGTTCTTGTTACGTAGTGTTACAGTGGATTAGGAACTTGCACTTAGTCTGCGTGTTTCCATAGTTACTTCTTAAACTAATTTATTTGTACTTACATGACCATAAATCTATTTGGGGGGAGTCCACCTCTAGAGCAGCTAGTTATAGGCAGGAATCACAAATAGCTCTTGTTTCAGTGTTTTTGGGTCACAGTGGTTTGAGGTGAAGATCTCTAAAAGATCACTGGAAACTTCATGTTATGTGAGGTCTGTAATTTGGAATAAAATATAATCTGGCTAATTGTAACCTAACTGGTTACTTGATTCATATTTACTGCCTTTTACTATGTGCTATGCCTGCCAGCAGGTCTTACTGAGTATCGCTATAGTTGAGGTGTCTGTCAGATTTCATGCATGTTATGTGAGTGAACCATATTAAATCTAAAGGCTTAGCAGCTTTGTTTATAACTTTTTATGCTGTCAGTGTTCCTCCACAGTTTTTACATATAGTGCATGTCACCAGACTTGGTCTTTGCTGAAAATCCAGTGACAAATTATGCTTAGTCCTCTGCTGTGTTTTTATCATAACTGGCTTGTTGTGCAGAGAAATAACTAGCTAAAGTTTTGCTGGGTTGACCAAAATGGAGTAGAAAAAAAAAAAAAAAAAAAAAAAAAAGAAAAAAGGACTAGATAATTGGTTGGGCTAAAAAAAAAAAAAGACAACAAAACAACACAGAACAAAACAGTCCATGATGCTTCTCAATGTGGATGCCCTAATGTGTAGCTCAGCACAAGAAATTTATCTGTTCCCCCAAGTGGCTTTGTTATCTCCAACCTTTTGCAGCTTGTGCTGGGTGTGTAGGCTTTGAGGTTAAATTTCTTAACTTTTCATGTCATGTGACTTCTGATTTCCATTTAGAGATGTTAAGCCATGAACTCTGTTGTTAGTACTTGTGCATGTTAACAATTACATGCTAATCATTCACTGGATGTTTTATTATTCAATGTTTTATTACTTTGTCTTCCATGTATAGTATTTCATAGTGTGAGGACATGATTTGGACTTCTGAGTGTGGAAAACACAGTGATTTTCAATAGCGTCCTAGAGATCACTTGCTTCATGTTGCGTATCTGTTCTATTTGGCCCAAGTAAACAAATTCATTTTTTTTGTACTGCAAATTAATAATATCAAAATTGTGGAAGATCATCCAGACATAAATGTAAAATTAGAATAATATGAACTTTCTCTTGCACTAAACTGTTTGTCTGCTTTCTTTAGTGATTTAGACCAGCTGAGGAAAATTAAACGACGAAGCCCCCATGATGACACTGAGACTTTCACTGTGTACCTGAGATCAGATGTAGAGGCAAAGTAAGAACATTTTTATGAAGGAAGATGTTTGGATCACTTAAAATGGATTATAAAAGAGAGAGAGAAAAAAAAAACTTTTAGAAGTCAGGTTTACAATGTGAAAGGGCAATAATGTTTTCCATTTTCTATCTGAATACATTTTATATCCTCATTATTGTAATAATTACATGGTATATATAAAAGTGGAGGGTATGTTTCATGTGTCCAAAGATTAAGTGCTTGTCCTCAGCCCCCTCTTGCCCAGCTTTTTATTCTGTAAGGTAGTCTGCATGGCTTCTTATCAGAAAGAAAGATGTGATGTTCTGCTTTTAGGAAAGGCATTTGTAATGTAGTCAGACTGAGAAGAAGTTGCATAAATAGAACCATTGTTAAGTTACTTTTACTCTATGCAGGTCTCTTGAAGTTTGGGGTAGTCCAGAGGCTCTTGCTAGAGAAAGAAAACGACGTAAAGAGGCAGAGATCAAGTACAGAGAAAGTGAGTATAGTGTTTTCAAATACCTTCAAATGAAAGCAACAAAGTATGATTGTTAGAAATCCACTAGATGGTGTGTTATTTCAGTGAGAACATACAAATTTGGAATTGACAATTGCCGATAACGTTTTATAGTAATGTGTTACTCTAACACTGCTACCTATGCAGATATAGTCTGTTACTATCTTACAGTTTATCATCTATGTGATATAACAAGAATATATGTTCCATTGAGATCTATAGTCATACTTTGTTTTTTGAGGGGCTTTCAATTTTTAGATTATAACTAACACCTTCAATGATTTGGGATTTTTTTATTGAGAATTTTGAAAAGACTTAAAACCAATCCAGGTCTTTATACCATGCCATTAGTCACTTATTTTTCCTCTGAAATGAATGCAACTTACCTTTTGTACTTCAGAAGGGAGGGAACCACTCCCAAATCATCTTGTTGCTTAAAATTATTGTAGTCATCCTTGCTGGTATTATCAATAACAGATACAGTCCAGTAAGTAGTTTGTAATGGATTTTGATCTGTCTGGTCAGTTAAAATGTCAGGAGAGGCAATATTACTTTGAGGTACTTGTTCCAAGTATGTGCCTTAAAGTGGGAGGTATTTTCACTTTTTTTTTTTTGAAACAGTTGTGCCACTGGAAGACCCTCCTAGTAAAAAGGCTAGAGCTGCAGGCACTTGCTAAGATGCCTATAAGTGTTTGTACTGAGATCGCTGTCAGTAGCTTCAAAATTCTTAGTGACCAGCAGAATAATTCTTGGACATAATCATAAAAATGAGATTTAAAAAAATACTACTCAGTCATAATAGCATACTGAAACATTGTATACTTTAAGTGGTAACTCACCTTTTTTTTTTTTTACAGACTATCCTTGTACTCCACTGACTGTTTTAATCTATTTAAATTATTGTGTACAATGTATTTTGTATAACTTTGTAGGGGAGACTCTAGCAGTAGAGCTTCTAAATACTGTAGAATACCAATGTTTATTTTGAAGTTACTGAACATCATTAGTGGATAGAAAAATACTGATGTTAAGAGACTTGCTTTGAAACATCCTTCCGCCTCTCTTTTGTGGTTAAGGGGCGAGAGACAGGCAGTAGAACGCCTGGATTTAGTGCAGTGTATTTTGAATTTTTCCCTCTGTGTATCATCCTTTGTTGGTAGAAATGGCAACGATGTATAGGATCATAACAGATTGTATTTGGCATTTTGCATGAGTGGTATAACAATGTGTGTTTCTAATTAACAATACAAGGAGAGGAGATTTTCACAAAGAAAGGTAGACCATATAGCTCTCACTAGAAGTTGTCTGCTGCATAAAAAAGTAGACTTCAATTCCTGAAACTACTGGTTACTAGTATCTATTCATGATAACACTTTTGTATTGCAGATCTGTTTAGAAACCAAAGGCTGTTGAGGGAATACAGGGAGTTCTTTGGAAATACTAAGGTAAGAGATGTTTTAAAGTTTTGGGCTAGAAAAATGCCACGAGATGTACTATGACACCTTTTGAAGGAAGAAATTGTGAAACGGTTGCATAAGCTTAACTATCTGAATATTATTGGAAGAGTTATTTGCACTGTGTTATACCAAGTCTCTCTCTGGTTGTAACATAGTAGTAAATGTTATGATGCCAGTTTAAATGGGTTCCTACATGGCAGTGTAATCCACAAGTAAGACTTTTTTTTTAAAATCAATTACTGCCTTATTAACAAAATTGCAGCTGTATTTGTGATTTCATGTGTAACCTATAAACAAGTATAGTAAATATATTGTTAATTTAAAAACAATGAAACAGGTTTTTTAGGTGGGAAACCCCCCCCCCAAACTAACATTGCTCTGTGCCCTAGTGGCCCATCCTCTTTGTTTAAGCAGACCCATTCCCTGGATCCAGGTGCTCTGCTATGGTAGAGTGATTTTTCTTAATCTTCTTCTGCACAGCTGGCTCCTGTCTTTATAGTTGCAGTGGCACCTGCTGGAGGCTTTGTTGGTGGTTTGTCATTTTTATAGCCAGCCATGTAGAAATGTGTAGGACCCAACTGCAGTTTGGGTGAGCATTCAGTAGTAGATTAGTAGACTTCGAGGACTGTAAGTTCACTTTTGCAACACAGGGCAATGCAAAGTTTTTATTTAATAGTTTGTGTGGTAGATCCTTCATGAGATCAAGATTTGGTTATTTTATTTTAATAATCTCTTATTTCTTTATGTAGCCACGCTCCAGTGCAGCAGCTATGTTTTTCAAGGGACCAGGAAAGGTGGTAATGGTAGCTATTTGCATGTAAGTTTAAAAAAATAAATGTTTTGTTGATGCAAGTATAAAACAATTTATTTTTATTATCCTGAAGATAAGAACAGTCTGTGTGTTCAAGCTAAAGATACCGGTGTCTTGGTAACTGAATTTAATAGATTTGTTTATTCATTGTTGATTGGAGAGAGTTTAGGTAAATACATTCATCAATATATAGAGATCAGGGGTAGAATATATCTCTGATCATGGAAAAGCAAATTTTTTGAAGTCGATCAGACTAAACAGCTTATTAAAGTAAAAACTAAAATTTTGAAGGATGTGGAGAGGCAGGCATTTAAAGTTTTCCTTTTTCTTTGCTCATTCTTGAGAGGAAGATTTTCCTATGTTTTAAACAATCTTCCGTATAACCACTTTTAAAGCAAATGAACACAGGGACTATCTGGCATGAAATACACAGAAGTGTGTTAGGTTTCTCTCAGGAAATGGTAGCTAAAATTTACTTGCTGTAAAACCTGTGAATTTTTAAAATAAATTTGATTTTATGAAATGTATTTATTTGCTAAGACAATATTGATAGTGTGGATAGAATTGCTAGTATGGATGTTTCTAATGGAATTAAAAAAAAAAAAAAAAAAGAAAAAGAAGGGGGGGAGATGTATGGTCACTTCCACCTCCTTCACTTTCTTACAATGATCTAGAGAAAAGAAACCTTTCCTCCTGCTTTGTAAACAGGGCATTACTATAAACATTGCACTCTCTTCATGTCATAAGTGCCTTTTGGATGATTAAGTACTTTTATAGATGAAGGCTTGGCAGCCAGGCCAGCAGAAGTTTGTAGGCCTGGTTGTATTGCTCAGTCATCTTTTTGTGGAGCTTTTTTAGAAGTTAAAGGATCTCGTAGCCCTCAAATACCTGATGACTTTTCAGAGACTTAATTCAAGGCCACTGTCAGTGCTCCTTTGTTTGTGGCCCTGATCTTCTTGACATCAGCATGATTTTTAATGGCTGCTGGTTTTGGGTCAAGAAAGGCCAATCTGTCTTAACTTCTCCAGTTGGAATGATTTGGTAGGCTTTTCACAAGCTTCAGGCTTCCCCAGTGAAGATGAAATGTGATTCAATCAAAAGCAGAGTTCTTCTTTACGGATCCACATGTGAGGGTATAGACCAGCTGCACTGGCACACTGTGTTGTTAATAGAATTCTGTGTGTGAGGAAAAACTTTGAAGCTCTGTTAGAGAAATAAAGAAAGGTAATGTGCTTTTTATCAAAAAGGGAATGATCTATTATTAGTAAAACATTCTTCAGAGTCTGGCATTGTTGAAGTGATTTCATTGTCATACTAATGCTTTAGCTTCTGAACAACACAAAGTTTGCACCGTATATAATATTTTTAAAAAAATACTAATGGCCAAGGACGCTAGTAATGTTACTCCTTCTTTGGAAACAGATATGATGAAATGTGTTTAGTTCTCAAATCTAGAGCCTAAATAGAAGACTTCTTCTGTAGATTCATAATGGATCTGAAATTTTTTATCAAATCTAGTCAGACAGGAAACACCAAATAGCCTTAATGGCTCTGTAGACTTACTATTTTTTTTTGTAATTATTTCCCATGTAGCACTCTTCGTCTTTCTATCCTATGTCTCCAACTTACTGGACATGATTAGCAGATTGATTTTGCTAGGCCTGACATTCGAAAATCTTAGTGTGGCTTGTTTTTAGATTTCTAGCATGTCAAATCCCCCCACAAATTCGGAATTTGTAGGAATGAAATAAAATACCAGCTGAGTACCTTTCATGTCATCAGAACAGGTGGGGGCCCCACAACTGAATTATACCTTCAGATAAGCTGTCAACTCCATTAATACAACGTTGAGAAGAGCAATACAAAAGACAAGAGACTGTGCTCATGAATCCCACTGTAATTTGTTTCATTTTCTTTCTGTGCTAAGGATGCACTATGCTGTGAGTTGGAAGAATTTGTAATTAACACAGGGAGTTGAAATTATGGTTTAGTGTTACAATTAGCCTTCCTTTCTTCTTGGGTTATCCACTAACGTATGCTTTTTTTTTTTTACTTCCCACCTATAAATTATGGTGATGCTTCACCATCTCATGAGGTAATGAGACTAAATTAAAAATTGTAAAGCGCGTTCAGGTCCTTAAACATAAGGACGTATAGAAAACAGTGCTACCTCTTCCTTGGAGAAGTGAATGTACTGTCACAGAAATTCTTTAAGCATGACCTTGGAAATGAATGTTGTTTAATCAACTATATAATTTAGTGTATGGCAAAGGGCTGGGCTTGTGCTTCCTCTAGCTTAAATATAGTTTCTTGACATGTGGTTGTTCAAAAATGCAGCCACCAGATATTGTTATTACTTACTTATAACATTTAATTTCATTTAAAAATTGCCAATAAGCTAAACTCAAATACATTAAAAAAGATAGAGGAGAATGTAATAATCCTCCAGTCTGATTTTCTTTGCAATATGATTGTAACAATTAACCAACTGACTCTAATGGGTGTTTGAAGTGAGAATGTAGACTTGGATTTTAGTGCTGATAGTTAGCTTTCCCTATACAACATAACAGAATGCTTACTCCAGTGAGCTCGTAACGTAAAAAGACTTGACTAGTCACACTGGACATCTTCATGGAAAAGTTTCATAAATAATTTTTACAGCATAATCTAATGACAGCCTTGTCTTCCTGTCTGTTGTCTTATGTTCATATCCTACTGGGAATTGCCCAAGCTGAGACTGAAGTGGGAAACCTTGCACTCCAGCATTAGGAGGGGATGTATAGGAGGCTAAGGATTGAAGAAAGATAGAAGGAAAGCGTTAAGGCTTATATTCTCCCACTGGTAGGCAATTACTTGTCCTGAGTAGTGAATGTGATGGTGGTTTTCAGGAAGTGTAACTTGTTCAGGACTGCTTAGAAGTTAACCATTTTTGAAAAATAAACTGTATATCTTTACATATCAAGTTTAGCTGAAAGGGCTTTTTAACAGTAATCATGCAGAAAATCTGTATGCCTTATCTGCCTGTACAGGTCTCTAGTGTTTAAACTGGTATTTGGTTTCACCACTTGCTGGCAGGTATGCATGATTATACAGCACTTGTGGTTTTGCTGGAAATACGAAGACCGAATATTCTGATGTTCTTTAGCTTATTTCTTCTCTTTGTTTTCAGAAATGGGTTGAATTTTTTCTTTAAGCTACTTGCTTGGGTTTACACGGGTTCTGCAAGTATGTTTTCAGAAGCCATACATTCTTTAGCAGACACATGTAACCAGGTGAGTAGTTTTTCCATTCTGCTTGAGTTAGCACTTGTAATAATTTTTCAGGAATAAAGGCAGATACTTACAGTAGTTGTATTACACTTGAAAGCAATAATTCAGTCTACTAGTGTTTGCCTATACTATCTAAATAGTAAACACCAGAGAAATGAAAACAGTATTTTATTTAGGAGGACTGGAGTGCATAGCAAAATTATTTGGTTTTATTTACAAAGTTTGCTCATAGATAACATCAGTATTGTAGAGAAACCTAGAAATTCCAAGTTTATTAGCCAAAACTCTTATTAAAAATGACTCTCAGATTCTGCTGTGGTCTATGTTTACAGTGCTCTTCCTGTTCAATACCTGTGATGGTTTTTGTACTGTTTTGTATGGTTTACATGCTTCCTAGAATTAATAGTAATATATTCTAGGAGGAAAAAAGCTAGTACTTAATCTATTGACTATTTAAATAATTTTGAGGCAGAACAGTCTTAAAGGTGTTTTTTAAATAAAGTTTCATCTGGGAGAGGGTGTTTTTGTGTTTTACTTTATTATTAAATAGTTTTTGGTTTCAGTCATTGAGATTACAATACCTGCCCAGAGTGTGACAAGTTCTGTGTGCATGCAGTGGGAGCAAGATGTACTCTTTTCTCTTTGTGTGTGTAGTATACATGTATATTTTTTAGCTTCCTAGAGACAAAAGTGAATCTCACTTGCAAAGTAGTATTATTGTTATATACAGATTTTTATCAACTGTAGGTGGATGAATTTCTGACAAAATATGCCTTCACATTACTTCAGAAATACTGTTGAAGCCAGAGCTTTCTGCTGTTCCTCAATCTGTGTGCAAAGCTGTTGTTACTCTCTTGCAAATTTACTTGCCGAAACTAGTGGTTTCTAGAGGTTTATCTAGCTGCTCTTTTTTTTTATACTGATGCCAGTAATTTGGTGGAGGGTTTGTAAGCTAACAGTAAGTTAACTGACCTAGTCTAGAAGCTTTAAATGCAGAAGGAATCTAGAGTCACGTGTAATTAGAAATAAAATCTATTTGAATAGTGTTTGGACTGATATTTGTGCTAATACTATTTGTAGTACATCCACATTATTTCAAACCGCCTGCCCCAATTACTTCTGTTCTTCTTTTCTAAACTATTGTTTTTTCATGTAATTGATTGTTCCGTACTTCGGTTGCAATTTATTTGCCCTATAACTGTCAAGTTGAAAGTGCACCAAAAAAGGTTAAACAGGTTATAATAGTAGTCAAATATACAAACATTAGGAAATAGGTCCCAGGACAGGCTTAATTTTGTGTATATCACAACGCATGTGCATAATGTCACCAGGCTTATCTTTACGAAGCAGTGTCAGAACAAAAACTCAGTCATTTGGGTTATGTGTTCGTTCCTCTCTGCATTGCTCCCTGCCCCTCCTGGACAAGAGTGATGTATCGGTCATCTTAAAGTAATATTGAGTGCCTGTCCAGATAGTAAAAAAATTAAAATCGAGTGGTTTTAAATTTGTATTAATGTAAGAATGAGACAAGTCAGAATGTAGATTCTGTAGTTTTTTTAGAAATTAGTTGAAAGAATGGAGTTGTAAGCAGAACTATACTCAGCTACTTCATGGATCATAAGCAGGACTTGAAACTAAGGGGATGTACAAAGTATATCTCTTTATTTTGGTTAAATGTTAACTTGAAATACTTCTGTCAGTTATTGTAATAGAATGACAGACCTTGTTGCTTAGTCGTCTCTTGGTAGAATTACGATGAGAATTTGAGCGTCTCGATTTCTTTTTCTATTCCTAGACTGCCTTAGCAGCCTCACAGCACGGGCAGCCACGTAACCTGGCACATCTACTTTGATAGGTGGCGTGGCAGACTCTGAGCTGGGCGTGTAATATTAGTGTGCAGGGATAAAATTAATCTGTGGATTTTTTTCCCCCACTATTTTCTTTAGTATGCTTCAGGCATACCTTACGAGACCTTGAAATTTCCTTTTCTCCCAGTGTAGAGAGAATCTTTCTTGTTGCAGTTTTGATATAGCAGGGCGTTGGAAACAAAGTATTTAAAGATGAGATGCTGAAACGCTCCTGCAGCTCAAGCAAGAGGAGTCCTTGCAAAGCTTGTGACTCATGTAAAATGCAACAGTCTTGTGCTCCTCCAAATGTGAGGAACGTATGGAACCTTAGAGAATATTTAATATTTTAAGGATTTAAACATAATTTTGGCTACCTTTTTGCTTCAGTTGTACCTAGAATACTTCTCTGTCCAGAAAGACTGAGTTGAGGATTCACATTTTGTTTGCTATTTTTTTGTAAATGGTTTTATGCAACCTTTCAGCTGTTCCAGCTGTAAAGTGAGGATAGGGGTGCTACTAACTCAGGTGGTAATACTTAAAGAAATTTATTGAGAGGCAGCCTTAAAGTGTGTGATTTTCATTTGACCAAGTCTGTCAATTTTATAGGTGAACCAAGTTTCACAGTGATATTAACTACCACTTATATGTGGAAGAGCTATTCTGGTTTTTAAATGTGAAAGTTAAATGTTCCACTGGAAATGCATTTTTTTTTTTTTCTCAAATATTTGAGTATGTGGTTTTGGGAAAAACACAGGAGAAACCTTGCTGTCTCAAAGCAGCTTGCTGCTGCGAAGACTGAAGTGTCTAAATTTTAATACTTGTTATTACGTTGCAGTAATTCATAATCTTAAAACAAAACACATGCTTTGCAAAATTGAGGTCTAGATTTATAACTTACTGCATCAGTAGTTTATTACATGCCTAATTAAATATATTCCAAATAGACCATTGAGATAGCAAGAGGTTTTTATTTCTTCCTTCAAAATAATTTTTTTCTTTTGTTTGGAGAATACGAAGTTCACTACTGAAAGAAACCGCAGTGTAAAATTACTGCTTTAAATGTAGTATGCCATCACCAAAATATCTGTATAATTTCTCAAGAGGAATTTATTTAAATAGCTTTGTTCCCTGAACAACTTCGTTCCTTCACGTTGAAGCAGATCAACAATGCTTGTGTTTGCATGTAATGTTCGCTTTTGGTTGTAACCCTAAAATTATAACAGTGTTTATATATATATACACACACACACTATAGAATTACCTCTATATTATATATAGAGGTATAATAGGTTTTGGGGGGTGGTAGATTTAGATGACAGATTTTGAGGATTATATTCCAGCTCTAATAAAATATCAGCAACAAAACATATGTGCAGATCAGCAAATTGCATCTGCCTTTATCTTTCAAGTTCAGCTGATAGAGAATGTTTCTGATTTCTGCCCCCCTGCCCCACCTTTCTTTTTTAACAAAGATTTTTTCCTTTTGTCCTAAATAGGCATTGCTAGCTTTGGGCATCAGTCAGTCTGCAAGGACACCTGACCCTAGTCATCCGTAAGCTTTTTGAGTAAATAATGATTTTGGTAATTACATATAGGAGTAAGATCAGTTCTTGTTTGTGCACCACCTTGTTATTTTTAATCTGCTGTTCATATAATTTCTGAAATGCATTGTTTCTGATTTTACAATAGATAAAATAAGAGATTTCTTCCACACTGCAGGAGTTGTAGCTTCAGTGGCTTCATGCATGTTATATTTCATGATTTTTTTTTTTTGTGGTATGCTTTTTGATGTGTATTATTTTAATTAACGTTATTTCTTCAAGTTATTCTGAGCTCTTCTACTTCTTCCAATGGATAGATTTACTTTGTCTTTAAACACTGTTCATGTGAATAACAAGGTTTTTTTAAAAATATCCTATTTTCAACAAAATGCTTTTCTGCAAGGCAGCTGCTTTAAGCTACTCTCTGTTTTTATCTGAGTAATAGGGGTATTACTGTTAAGTTCTTACAGCTTCACGGAAGTTAGAAGCTGTCTTCTCCATGATATTTTCTTGGTGTTAACCTGCTTTACACTTGACGTATTTGGGCAAGTCATTCACACTGTAAGCAGTAGTTCAAAATATGTCTAATTTACAGAATTAGTTAAGCTTTTCTTCATTAAGAGCATCAGGTAATTTGAAAAATATTTTAATCTTAAATTTGTCTTTGTTGTATCTCCTTCCCCCTCTCACTTTTTTCCCTTCTTCCTCGATACAGTCTTTTGAACGATTGGTTTTTAAATGTTGCTAAAGAAATGTAGTGTTTGTAGTAACAGTTAATACCAAAAAAAGGAATAAAGGTACATGTTTAGTATTGCTGTTCCCAATGCTCTTAAAAACTGCAAGCATTGAGTGTCTGCACTTAGCTGAACTACTTAAAGATGTCACAAATTTTATTCCATTTAAATTAGCATTATAAAATATGTAGACTGGCTGCCTGTAAGGCTAGAGTTTTTGTTTAGAAGTAGCATTTCAATAAAATGTAAAAGTGACATGAATGTTGGTTTTTTTTTTTTACTGTAGTAAAATCCTCAGTTTGCACAAGAGCTAATACAGCTATGTAAATAGCTCATTTAAAAATGATTTAGAAAAATATCTATGCTTGATGTCCTTGCATGTGCTAGATACTGTTTTCCAGGCGGCTTTTTTTTTTTTCCTTGCGTTACATTGGATTTAGCAACTGTGTCTTAAATAGATGCCTAGTCATATGATGATAATTTAAGACATGTAAAAATTAATGGAAAAAACTTGTAGATATGTTTGCAGAGATTTAGAATCTTATTTTCCTAAATCACTTTTTTTGTTTTCATCCAGGTATGGTTTCACAAACATGCGCTATATTGCCTCTCTCATTAGTGGAGTGGGCATTTTCATGATGGGTGCGGGACTTTCTTGGTATCATGGGATCATAGGTTTACTGCATCCTCATCCTATAGAATCTCTTCTCTGGGTAAGCTAATCTTGTTTGATGTTGTATCTTACACTGGTGACTTAGTAGAAAGTAATGGCACAGTCTGAAATTCACTTCCTGAGTCAGTTTAAATCCCAACATGATTAACTAAAACCATCCTTAATGAGAATGTGTTTTAAGGAAAAAACGTGTTTAACTATAGCTGATCTTAGAGCAAAAAGGAACTGTTCTTTAAACGTTGCATCTTCCCTTCATACCTCCCAAGAGATCCTCCTGTCCTATTTTGTAATGTGTTGCATAATTCAAATATTGTTGGTTGCCTTCTGTTTAGGGACAGCGACAGGGCACAGTGGGTAATGAGGTTCTGGAATGCTGCAATCTGTGGTGAAGTGATCTGTACAAATATGCTTATAACTTAATAATTGAGACTTTTTTTTCATACAGGCATACTGCATTTTAGCAGGGTCATTGGTATCTGAAGGAGGTATGCAGTTTTGAAAACTATTTCTATTTAAGTAATTGTAATCTCTAAGAGTAGAATGTGAGTAATTACAGTAATAATTGTCCTTGCTTTACACAGTAAAGTTTTGAGCTCTGTTGCAAATACTTGTGTTGTAAACAAACAAAAAAAAGAAGTGGGAAATTTTTTTTTTCTTATCTGTGTATATAATGAGAAGTTGAAGAACACATTTGGAAAGTTTACATAGTTTATTACCAAAAAGGCATTCTATCAGGGAATATAACTGTTCTGACTAGTATGGGAGAGACATGTGGAAAAGAAAGTAACTTTATGTTTTGTCATTATTCAAAGTATCAATAATCAGAGCTTTCTTGATGATCTGTTGCTATGATATAAAGTTCCCTCTTTTTCAAAATGGAAACAAGTCTTTTTACCTCTAACTATTTTCAGCAACTACTTTGGTGTTGTTTCAGCTACCCTTCTTGTTGCTATAAATGAAATTCGCAGGAGTGCTCGAGCCAAGGGGCTGTCATTTTATCAATATGGTATGTGTTGTTATAGCAATAAGGTATGTGGTTATTTAAAACAATCTATTTTACCAGTATTTGCATAATGATAGAAACAATTTTGTCTGTTTTCCCTTTCTCCTTGCTTTATTGATCTGTTTTCTATTTTATAACAAATACATTTTACAAATCAGGTGAAAACCTGTTGATTTAAGTGACACTACTTAGATACTTTTACTAAACTACTTGCATTTTTCAGGATAAATGCCCCTTTAAATTTTTCAGACTTTTTGGAGAAGGTTCCATAATTAGCACAGGGCTTGTTCTGTGTATTTATGAATGCTTTCAGAAGTGCGTGCATATGCAAAAACTCAGTTTAAACCTATATACTTACAGAAATTTTTCTTTTAAGTTGCTGGTGTTAGTATAGTTTAACTACTGTGCGTAATGTAGTAAAGCTAAGCTTTCCAAAGCAATGTAATTTTTTGTGTTGTATACACAGTCGTGCAGAGTCGTGATCCAAGTACAAATGTGGTGTTACTGGAGGATGCTGCAGCAGTTCTGAGTGTGGCCGTAGCTGCTACCTGTATGGGTCTGACTTCTTTAACAGGTAAAATTCTGCCTCAAACTGAGGCAAGCAAGATGTGAATTTCCTCTTATGCATGATATGAACACAGAGCATTTAGTTTATATTGGCTAACTTAAATACCTCTCTACTCTTTTTCTGATACTTGTACTGTGTAAGCTTCTGGAGGTTTATACTGTTCTCTGATCTGATTTCTAGTAGTTTGAGTTGAAAATATTTAAAATAAAAAGTTTGGTGTTTTTCAGATGTCTACTATTGATGGGGTTAAGCTTGAAAGAGTGCATGCAGATGGGTCTTCCTTTTGAGCTATTTTGTCATACAAGCTAAAGTATTTTTTACTAAAGATATATTTATTGTATTGTCAGTTATGTAAACAGTTTTGTGCAATGGTGGGATTACGTAATTCGGGTTTTGTTATTCTGTGGTGTGCAGCTCCATGTGCGTGTGGGGAGGATTTAAGGGAGCAGTTCTTTCCTTCCTTTTGATGCGTAGTGGTATTAGCGTTATCTTCAGATTACAATAGCTGCTCCTGAACAGTGTGGCGAACCTAACTCACGCAGGTAGGATGATCTGTGTGGCAACTGGTTTAAAGTCTATCTTTGCTGCACAGTTAAGTTTTCTAAAGAGGGAGGATTATTTATTTGTCCCTTTTTAAGTATTGGCTTTGGCTTTCTAATTGTTTAAAAAAAACCCAAACAGTAATTTTTGTTTCCTTGTGGCTTCTGATGCAAGTTTCATTCTTTTATATAGAAGTCAAGTTTTTATTCCATTTCTAGTTTCCTTCATAAAATTAAAAATGCGTTGCTATTTCTACAAATCTGACTATGAATGAATACGTGGTTAAAACTTATTATGTAAGTACTGTATTCCAGAAATGGTTAATACTTGCAAGTTTTTGAGTCACTGATAAAAGAACACAGACTTTTGTGCTATTACCTGTGTTTAGGTGTAGACAATTTTCTATTAAAGTTAAATCTGTACACAGAAATGCAAATAGCGGGACTAATGAGTAAACTCTTGTCAGCAGGAGACAATAGTGGCTGAGGGACTAGAGGGATGTGAGACTTTTATCTTAAGATAACTTATTTTCTTCCAGCTTCATCTTGTTCCTCATTAGGAAAGAATTGCCAGTGCGTTAAGAAAAAACAAACAAAACCCCCCAAAAAAACCCAAAAAATCCCACCAAAAAGCAAAACCCAAAAAACCTCCCCCGGCCCCCGTACTCTTTTTCAGTGTGAAATCTGAGTTACCTGGTATGTTTTAGAAATGCTCTGTGAAACTAATTTGACATGTCTTGTTTAGGAAACCCTTATTATGACAGTGTGGGGTCTCTAGGTGTTGGAACTTTGTTAGGAACTGTGTCCGCATTTCTAATCTACACTAACACTGAAGCCCTGCTGGGACGATCCATTCAACCTGAACAACTGCAGCGACTCACCGAGTTACTGGAAAGTGATCCTGTAGTAAGGTAAGATCTTTACAGCTCAGTATCTACTAAGAACAACAAAAAGCAAGAAAATAACATTTCGAAAAAATAGTTCAGGCACTTTAAATGAGAGAAACCTGGTGAGATTCATTATTTTTAGGGTGAATTCTTCTGTATTGAGATTTTAGAATCTTAATTATTACTAAATATTTCTGTGCTAAAAATTTCAGTGAGTACTTGTACCTCTCAGATGTTCCACAGCTGAAATAAAATTGCAAGTATGTTCTAACAGTTCCATTAATTGCAGGAGTTGACAATGACTTAATGAGAAAGCCATCACAAACTTAAAACTATTTTCAAATGCATGAAATACAAGGACTTAAATGATACTGTAATGTTACTTTTATAGCTTATTAGCACTTTAAATATTTAAATTCTGTTACTGTTAATATTCAGTGTCTGGAATTCTGTAGCAGTTGGCAGTGAAGTGCTGCAGTAGTATTAAGATGTAATAGATTTTGAATGTTAGATGCTTACAGAATGAACTCAATGCTAATTTCTCTTTCTTTGGAAATCTGCAATTTGTAGTGAAATAAACTTACAGTTTGTTGTGACTCTGAAGTCTTGTTTAAATGCTTTTTAAAGAGCTATTTTAGCTTTAACCCTATTAACCTTGATTTAGAAGCAAAACCGTTTTTGTCTTCTTAATCTTTATGCAGGAATATATTTCTGTGTAAATCAGCTGGAATATTTTACTGTTTTTTTTGTTTGTAGTTATTACTGAGCTCTGAAGGGAAAAAACCCAAGCCCATTAGTTAACACCAGAATACTTGAAAGAAACTAAGTGCTGCATTGTCTCAGTTGCAAGCAACAGGTCTGAATGACATGCCCTTCACTCCAGAAGCTAAACAAGATTCCTCTTTTGGAATAGAATCATATTAGTTACGAACATATGAAAATCCTAAACTCTGTAGTATTTGTGGTAGCCCTGGATTAGTCTGAATGGTAGAGCATATGTCAACAGTGCTTTGTTAGAGTAGGTGAGTTCGCATGGTTATTTGTACACAATTTCTGTAGTTCTTTTTTCCAAAGTGCACAGGTGGCTTTTGCTTGTCTCAGACTGGAATTATAAAATTTCTCCTATCCTAATCACGATTTTATATTGAATTCCATTTTGTAGATGACTGTAACTTCTCAACAGAGCAGACTTAGTTCATCTCCTTCTTGCTGTAGACTTTTTTTTTTTAAAACAAGAAGTAACTTAATTTTAAAAAAGCAGGAAGAATAAAAACAGTGAAGACTTGATAAGAAACTGCATGTTTCTTATAAGGTTAGAAGCTGAAACACGTTTAGATACTTCTCATAACACTGTTCACAAGACCTTCTGTATGCACTTTGTCTTGAGTGATCTCTTTTTTAGATCCATTATATTATCCACTTTGATTTCTTTTAGTGCACACTTTGTCTTTGACCAAGTTCTTGTAACAAGTCTAATATCTTGAACTTTGTTAACTTATGTCTTCTAATAAGACGCCTGGTCTTGATCTCAGAATTCTCTGAGATGTAAATGTATATTACCCTTGCTTGTAAATAGGCATAATTTGGGGGAAAAGCTACTCTAATTTTTTTCTTATTCCAACCTTTGGTTAGTTAAGTTTTTTGTTCGTTTGTTTTCAACTTTTTCCTCTGATATGACGAGGTCTCATGGCACGCATTTCTTTAAAAGGCTGCTTGTACATTTTCAGCAACATCTCTTTGGGCTTATAGAAGTTTCAACATTTTCTTGAACGTTCAGTGTCTCCCACTTTCTTAAATGGAGCTGTGTAGAAGTATGACCTACTCTTATGTGTGTGTGTGGTGTGTGTGTGGTTTTTTTTTTTTCCCGACACCAAATGTAAAAGAGAAAGCTCCTGAGTGCTAGTCTGCTTCTAAAACTGTGACTAATATTTGCTCTTTTTATTTCAGTCTTTCAGGATTTTCAACTATCAAACTGTATCTGAATTCTCAATGCAGATCTTTTTGCAGTTGCTGCTTCCCAGAACAGTCCTCCCTTGTTCTTTCAGGGAGGGTTTGCAATCTTTATTTTCAGATGTATTCTGCCATATATGAAGAGGATATATTAGGGACCCATTTAGTATTCATCGGAAGGTATTTTAGGTCCAAATTGACCAAAGGATCTGGAGGCTCTGATTTCTGCTCCCTGCTGCCCGAGTCAGCACCAGCACCACTTAACTTACTATTCCTGCAGTAGCTTGCCTGAACATCATGTTCTGCTGCTAATTATGAAGTATTTGATTTATCAGACAATACTAACTGCTGTACTACTAAAATAAATAATCTCGGTGTTGCTGATGGTTTTTTTTTTTCAGCTAAATCTTGATTTCTTCCTTCCCCCCCCCCCCCGGGTTCTTTGACAAGACCTACATTCCTGAAGACCTTAATGACTGGTATTAATGCTCTTAATATAGTTTTGCTCACCTTTTTCACTATTTTTCCTTGAGTTGTCAGGTGACTTTGTCTTTAGTTAAATGGATTGCCTCATTTACTGTTCTTAAATTTTGGCACAGTGTTGTTAATCTACTCTTTTTTTTAATTCTCATCAGTATTGCAGGATGAAAAATTAATTGACATTCACAGTTATTCTTAGCTCTTTTTAGTGTTGAATGCAAGTTATGGAGCCTGGTGAATTAGTAGCATTTTTTTTCTTTTTAAATATCCAGTATGCTTCTCTGCGACTAATAGGGAAATGCTTTGTTGTACTAATATATTGTTATGCTTTTTTTTAGATGAAGAAAACAATGATTATTGCGTATTTCTCCCTGTTCTGTGTCATCAGTAACAATTTTACCATTTCCATCTAGTAGCAGGCTCGTTTCCAGGTTATCCTTTGGTTTTGCTATACTTAAAAAATACTGATTTGTGTAACACACAATGCCTTGTTTTATGCTTTTCCTATCAGTTTGATGGACTTGATAATTTTTTTTTTAGGCTCATGGCTGTTTATTTCCCCTTTCTTTTAATTTTGCTTGGTAATTTCTAGTTGTGGCCCTTATTTCATTTGTGATCCTGAATGGGCTTTCAGAGTTATTTTGAACTGGAAAATGATTTGATTTTATTTTTTGCTATACAAACATTCCATTCTTAACTCTTATTCACACTTTAGGTGCCTAAATCTTTCTTGTGTTCAGCTTAACTGAAATGTAGGAGATCAGGCTTTCAGAACTGTGAAATAAAATATATGGTGTGGTACAGACTGTCCCGATTCTGTTCTTACGGGATGTAATCGTGGATCCCTAGGCATAAACTATTCTTAGTGACAGTTTCATCTTTAATTTTTACTTCATTGTAACAGATATGGGGCAATTGTGCTGCTGTTGTGCTGGAAAATCTGTCATTGTGGTTTGAAGGAAAAAAAAGTATTACAACTGATGGCTCAAACCCAGTAATTTGATGTCCTCTGATGAATTTATCTTTAATGTGAAGCTTGCTCTTTTCCCTGGTTTGAATTGATGGTGTCTACTAGCTGTCCAGAAGCTTCCATAAGCAAGCTTTGTAGCTTAAGTTTTAGCATACACATTTGTATTTTTGAATTATTAGTGATTTTTCTCCTCCTGACTGTCTGTCTTATCTTTCCTGGACAGACTATAAGCAGTGAGGTACACTTTTTTTTTTCCTTCACGTTTGCAGAATATGCATCATTCCACTGAATTTTATCAGGTTACTGCTTAATGAGAATCTCAAATATCTCTTGTTATCTTCTTGCTTAGCTCTGATAGGCACTTGATGTATCTTCAACATTTTTGAATCACATGGATTCAGATTCTCTTCACTAACCCTCACTGAACCACATCCATTATCTTAAATACCCTCTTGTATGAGGAGGTGGTTTGATGCCAGTTAGGTTACTCCAGTTAATACTGTTTTGATTTGGTAGCTTCCCACAGAATATCTGTATAAATTCGATTGGAGCTGGAGATTCTTTATTGCTACCAGTAAGCTGATAGTTCATTTAATATGCTTAAATGTTTACTAAGATGTATTTTTTGGTGTTTCTATATTTAGTTCATGTTCTGTTTCTTTTTTAATGTGCTTACCCCTCCTCCCCCCTGAGTATTACAAGTAACATTCCATAAACATTTCCTGTGAGTGTTCATCTTAAATTTCTGCCTCCTGTTCTTTGTTAGCTGTTCACTCTAGCAGGCTACTTCCTGCACCGCCTGTGAAGTTAGTTCTGATTTGCAAACATTCAGATGAGAAGAAACATTTCTTGTTGGGAAGAGTAAATTTGCTTAAGACAAAGGGCATGCTAAACTTAAAGATGCTGTGAAATTGCACAATTTAGTAAAATGAATGGGAAAAAAAAGCGTAGTACTTTCATCAAGTGAGCTTTATTTCTGAATCTAAATTTTGTAATAGAATTTTAAAAAATTATCAAGATTGCATTTTTTGTTAATAAAACCAGAGTCTTTGGAATATCTTATAGTTGACCTCAGATACTTGTTTTGCTTTGGAAATGCCAGAAGAAAGTATTTAAAAAATGTGAAGCTTCTTCATGTTTTATGTCCCATATTTTAGTCTCCACTTTTTTTTCTGGTCTTGATGGTAGAATGTGGAAACTTACTGTGCAGTGGCAATTTTAAATTCTACTTGGCTTTACAGATAAACTAAGTTTGTGTTCATCTAATTAGAAAAAAGCTAAGAGTATTTTATTTTATGATTTTATTTTATATTTATTCTACTTTGAAATGCACCATAATATGTCTAGGTCCCGAGTTTGCTTCATATCTTATTACCCCTGAAAAATAGAGAGCTTTTTGTTTATTACCTATATTCACACATCACGGAATTTATCTAACAAACTAAAACAAAACTATGCTATAGAAAAACAGTTTTCAAAGGACCAAAATATAAACATATTGCAACATTCATATTCTGGTGTCTGTTAGGAACCTTTAAATAAATATCCATTTCCAGCATTTACAGATGCTGATCGATAATTCAGTACAATAAAACACAAACACAATATCCATAACAAAGTGTAGTTATCTAGGAAAGGACACTTCTATAGTTGCAATGTCTGCTTTCAGTTACGGACAATAGTGTTGTTCCTTACATCAGAATTGAGGGTACTTAAAGATCGTTACATAGTGTCATGTATATGGATATGCACAAAAACTTTTGTGCAGTAGCAAATAAGTTGAACTTAAAAGTTTAACTCGGAATAGTGAAGTTCTCACTTTCTACTGTGGGATGGGGCTTTTTAATACTATTAATCTAGTCCTAAATCCGCGATGCTTCTTGTAGTCTGTCTTTTATTGCAGCGAGCTGTTTATAGATGTGTTAGTGTAGCAGATACCTGTGGAAGTGATATAACCAGTTAAATATAAATCAGTATTTAATGGAAGTGTATGATGGCAAAGTGAGGATATGTTAGTCAAAGACAGTGGCTTTTTAAAATTACGAGATCATTTTACTGGGATGATATTGTTAACATCAAGTCAAATTAGCTAGTTGTTTGTTTTATGTTGTTCTACATTTTCTTTAAAAATTATGTGTTTCAGAGCAATTCATGATGTTAAAGCCACAGACATGGGAATGAGCAAAGTGAGATTCAAGGCAGAAGTAGACTTTGATGGACGGGTTGTTACTCGTTCTTACCTGGAAAAACAAGACATTGAACAGCTGCTACAAGTATGTTTAAAAAAAATGATTTTGTAACCTCCAATATTTGATATTTACTTTCCAATTTCAAGTATGTCTAAACCCAAGATTTTTCAAGTAGATGAGGTATATTCCATCCACTTCTTCATTTTGAAGGATTGCAGATGTTTTTACTTTGTGTTAGTGTGTTAAATACCTGTACACAGAGTCATATTACGTGCCGTTGAGATAGAGCCACTTCTGGGCTGAGTAGGGCCTGGGTAGGAGGACAGGTTTTTTTGGGGTGTTTGTTTTGTTTGTTGTTTTTTTCTCATTTTCTGTTAGAAAATACAGATTTGTCCAGCATAATTTTGATGAGAACATAATTCTTCCAGTAAATTTTTATTGAATTACGAGATCTCTGGTTAAAACTGGAAGCCTGTCACCTGAGAATAAGCATTTGTTTTGGCAGAGCCACTTGTCTTGGGTGCTGAAGATGCAGTGTTACGGTTTAGATCCTGCCATTCAGACTAGGCTTGAATATGGATTGCTTGCATCACATGACTTAGCATTTTCACAGTGTTTAACAATTAACCACCCTTAAGTAAGTGTCTGTCTCTGATTTTTTTGTTGTTCAGAGTAGCTTTTCTTAATCTCTCTCTTCAATATAGAAATGCAAAACTCCCTTAAGCTGGATCCTGCATAGTAAAGCTATGAAGTAAAGAATAATTTATCTAAATTACAAGGAGAGTTTTAATTGGTCAAAATGTTTTGCTTGCTTACCCATTTTCACCAGTAACTTGGTTATGTACATTTGCTTGCATACCTACAAGATTTCTTTTTTTGCTACCCTTTCAAAATGAAAAGTAGATGTCAGATGTCTGCATTTTACATCAGTCTGTTAAATATGACTTAGAAGTTACCTAAGTTTACATTTAAATTACTGCAATTTTTTTAAACCATTAGTCAGTGTCCCAGTTTTTAAAAAGTTCTGCCCTTTAAAGTAAAAATAAGAATGTATGTATATTATATATTTAGTGCAATAAGCGATCTGTTCATGTATTGGATTTCAATTTAATACATTTTTCGAAAGGAAGAGTGCTATCAGCTTTGTACAACTGAGGCACTGCAGGTTTGTTTGCTTTTATATTACCAGATCTCAGTTGCTTTGCTGTTGCAGCTGTTTAGTGTGCTACTTTTGTTTTTGAAGGCTTTGTTAGCTTTTGTTCTTTACTCACTATTCCCTTTGGCAGTTGCATACAACCTTCACTGGTTCTTCCAACTAGTATTGTTGGGAAAGTTCTTCCTGATTGTTTCTAGGTTGGCAATTGTTTCTTGCACAGGTCATTGTAGTTTCATGTAGTAACCTCGTGTCAGCTATAAAACCATTGCTGAAGGATAGCCACTTTCAGCAAGGCTCAGCCACCCAAAGTCAAGGGCAGACATAGTACTTGCTTTTTGATCTATAGTTTTTCAAGTAACTAGCTCATTCAGTTAGCATTGCTATCAACATTACTCTTTCTAAAGTTGTGAAATATTTGTTGAAATGTTGTCATTCAGATTAATTTCATTTCTTTTTCTTGTTAGACTTGTCATGATCATAGTCATAGGTTATAGTGGTTGGGATATCTTGTAAGCTCACTCAATTACATTATTCCTCTTCAGTTTTAGAGTAATAGCGGGGGATGGAGAAATTGATGTTGTGTTGTAGTTGTATACACAAGAAGAATTAGCTATTCAGTAATTACTCTGTCTGTTAGCAATAACCTATTTGTTCGAAACATACTGCAGCTGTATTGCCTAAACTATGGCTGAGATACTACAGGGCAAATGGCTTGTGCCCAGGTGGTGTGAGACCTCTGAGGAAAGCTCATGACAATGCTGTAATTACTTGCTTTGGTGCTTCTGATGTCTGTGTTTTTTTGGAGGGAGGAGCATAGCATCCTGTCTTCCTTAACCTCATTCCTTCAGGCTCATGTACTATGGGTCTGCTAGTCTGAATTCCTATCAACTATCTTCGAGTTTTTTGATGTTATGGAGGAGCCATATTTACAGCAGCATTCATAATAATCCTTGTGGATTTTCAGATGATTTGGTAATGTGATGCCCGGAGTAAGCAATGTAATGGAATAACAAGAATGTATGAAAATGGGGAAGGCATACATAGGGGTACCCTGTTCTGCTTTGCTGTGAGCAAGGGATACCACAGAAACTTCTAGAAAATGAATGAAATTCTCTAAATTTACTTGGAAAATAAAGAAGGAAATCCATTACAGATAGAAGGTTTTATATCAAGTTCAGGTGTAATGGTAAGCTAGCTGTTTTCGTTGAATAGATGTTACTCTTCTGTGTCTTTGAGACATAAGAACAGATGACATTTTAAAGGAAATGGCAAAAGCTGAAAGATGTTTGGTTTTTTTTTTGTTTGGTGTGTCCTCCCCATCCCCCCCACCCCCCCCACCCCGCTCCATTTAAAATAAGCCATGACCTTCTGTAGTGTTACTCCTTTCCTTTCTGTCTCCTCCTCTCAACCTCTTGAATTTGATTTCTTCCTAGGAAATTCAACAAGTGAAAACTCTTGAAGAATTAGAAGCCTTCATGCTTAAGCATGGTGAGAATATAATTGACACACTGGGAGCAGAAGTAGACAGACTTGAGAAGGACCTAAAGGTAAAATTTAGCTGCTTAGACGGGGAGTGCTTATTCTCTGATATATTTTAAACAATATCACTGCATCTACTTTTTGGGATTTTGTTTGTAAATATGGGAGAGGGGAATAGGTTGATAATCCTAATGCAAATTTTCTTGCTATAGTATCATTAACTAAGTTCTAGCCAGCAGCAAAACCTTATTTTGGCATTGATCTGTTTGTTTTGTATTTCATTCAGTTTTATACCACTGTAGAACAATATTTTTGTGAAATGAGACCAAATTGTGTCTTTGTTACTGTATTCTCAGAATGTCACGTTATTTACAGGCTGTTGAATTCTGTTCTGGTTGTAAAGAAGTAAATTTCAGTTTTTGTTTTAAATCTGGTACTTAGCATTGTATCAAATATTATCAGCATATGATGAGGACTTTACTCAACATTTTTGCTCTTGTTGAAGCAGTACAGTGTTCACTTTTATAAGCCTGTCATAACTTTCTTACTACTTTTTTTTTTCATTCTGTGATTTAAATATCCTTTGGTTGATGCAACAAAGGATTGTTTCCATTTTAAATGTTATAATTATATTGTGGCTGCTAATCTTACCTTTTCTGACATGAATATAGAACTAGAAACATACTGACTGCCAGACAAATACAGTCCTATCGTGACTGCGTTTTCCAGTCATGAGACACTGCTCAAGAGCGTGTCTGTCCTTGCTTTATTATATTTGATAAATATTCTAGTTTTAGTTTCTGTCCCTAGAGTGGTGCTGTTTAAAAATAAAAATATTATTTTTGAGTTTAATTGCACCAGCAGATCCAGTTCTTCATGGTTTTTGAGGATTAGGATCATGACTAATTATTTTATAAACATGAATACTGTTTTTTGGTATAGGCAGGGATTTCAGTGATAGTGTTGCTGTTCAATATGCTTTCCTAAATATGCTAGTCAGATTCACATGCTGGATGACTTTGAAGTTGGTGACTTTCAGTAAACCTCTCATGGATTGTACAATCCATGTAATGATGATAACATATTTCTACAATATCAGAATATGCATATTCCTTAACAGAAACAGTATTTTGAATCTTTGTAAATAGCTTCAATGGCATAGAACAAATTATTTCAGCCATCTTATCCATTATTCAGGAAAGTATCTGTTAGAACTTTCTTAAAGTGAGAGAGATACATATGTTTATTTGGACAGTTTTATATAAAAATAACTGCCCTTTTAAAATCAAAGAGAGCTGCTTCATAGTTTATAAAGCATAAGAACTAATTTATTTGTGATGTTGAAAAGTATTTGTCAAATAAAAAGATGACTTAGCCTTCAAAAATTGCTTATTGTATGGGCAATGTTTGTTGAAGCTATTCCTCGTTTTAACATAGTCCCTGTGTTAAAATATTCCCTATGTTACCAGAAAAGCGGATTTGTTATCCAGTTGCCAGCACCATACTAGAACAACATTATTTGTATCCATGTGCAGAAATGTGTTTGAATATTTTTAATAAAAATGTATTTTTTAAATTTTATTTTGTTTCAGCAACGAAATCCTGATGTTCGTCATGTGGATTTGGAGATACTATAGACTTGGCAGAAGAAATCTTTAGGTTGCTACCATTTTGGAAAGAAGTTACGTAAAGGGCTGAAAAGCTTCTGAAATTGCAGTGACCTCAGCATCATACCTCGCTTACTTTTGCTGTAGGCTTCCTGGACTGTTAGCACTGCTTCTGTTTCTGGAAGAGCGCTAGACTCGCAGACAAAAATTTCCATGGCAAAATCGATTTAAAAAAGCTACTTGACTTAAATTCCACTGAAGAATCTGTCAAAGTATATTTACTGCAATTCAGAACTTAAGACTTGAGGTTTAGTTAGGCAAATATAGCTGCCTGAAAATATACAACAGACTTAGTTTTTCCGTTTGTGTCCCTTTGCAGTCAGTTTGCACTTCTTTAGTTTCTTTCAAGATATCATTAAAGGTTCTTGGGAGATATTAAGACTAGCTAGGAAGAGTTTGTTCCAGTGGAACCTGCCAACCTTAAACTAATTGTAATATTTCAACTGTGTGATTGTTTCACAGTTTTTATTTTCTATGAGATAAATTCTTTCAAAGAGGCGCTGGCCTTCTCTCAAGTATCATGACCTGGAAACCTGCTTTTTGCCACTGTTGTGATTACCAACCGCACTTCAGAAAAATAAGGCTTTTCTCCTCAGTGAAGTCAGCTGTGTGTGATTAGCCAGAGTATGTTAAGTTACTGTGAAGAAATTACTGTGTAGAGATTTCAGTGAACTTCCTCTGTTTAAATTTTGTTCTTTTTTTTTTCCTACTCTGACACTTGTTCTCTTATTGTAAGTATCTTCAGATGTAATCTGGGAGATACTTATGGTAATGCTTATTAAAAGTTACCTGGTATTTTTTGCTTTTTATACTTTTAATAGGCTGTATTGCCAGATAGAGCCTTTGCTAGAAGGTGTAAGAGAGGTAGTTGGAAGTGACAATAGTAAAAAATGTATTGAATTATTTATAATTAAACAAATGAATACATTGTATTGTTAATTTATTTACCTGTAGACATTATCTGTTACCTGAATTCTAAACCACTTAATTTGTTTTTTTAAGAATTCGCCTCACTTCTTTGGAAAAGTAAAATAATTCTATCAGTGGTCCTCAACAATCCTGACATAAGTGCTTTGAGTTCATCACTTTGAAATGTGCAATTCTAGCACTGTATATAATCAGCCTCAAGGCTTTCTGCAATAGGCACCCAAGTTGTACCAGAGTCTTTGAGACCCAATCTTTCTTAATAATGGCATGAGTACTGATCATGCAAGTTGAAATGTAAGTGAAATAACTGCATATAAATAACTGAGGAAAATCCTTTATGCACTTTAATGTATTTCAGAAAAAAGAGAATTGCTTATGGGTGAGAGGTGGTAATAAGACCCTCCTGGTGACTCAGTTGCTGAGTAATGACTGACTTGCTGAAAGAAGAAATGTTGATATGAAACACAAGTTTTCAAAAATCAATTTAAGATTAAATTATAAGCATTGCAGGAAATAATAATTGTGGAGACCAATATGTCCAGATTTGACTGAAAGCTTTTTAGAATAGTTTTTTCATAGTAATTGTCACTTACTGGTGAATTACCGGAGAATTTGAAATAGCACGCCTTTTGACAACTGCAAAGCACTTTGCATGCTGGTCATTTTAAGTAGAAAAACATTCCAGAGTTTAGTTACAGATGGGACTTGGCATACAGTAATTGTGGGTGCAGGGGTCTCTTTAGTACCCTTGTCCATAATCCCTGTTCACTGGTGGCTTCTTTATAGCATATTACCTTGTTACGGCTAATCCAAAAGAAGGCTTACTTTATGTGGTTTTCTCCTATTGTAGAATTAGTTAGTATATTTAAGCCTGATGATTTAAATGCAGTTTAAAGGTAATTTGGAAGTGTACTGTATCAAGTAAATAAGGCATATTTTAGCACATTGTAAATCATTTACCTTTTTCCTTGTCCTTCCATGTAAACTTTATCTCGTCTTAGTATGCACTCTGCTGATGTTAGTCTTATTTATGAAGAGCACTGGAATCTGATGATGCCCAACCTCTTTCCTTCTTCCTACACTATTTATATGGATTTTGAATTTGAATAAATAATAAACTCATTATTCCAGAAATCTTAAAAACCTGAAGAGAAGTAAAACTGGGAAAATGCTCTTACTGGGGAGGTTAGTGGAGACAGCCAACATGACCTAAGTGCTTTCTATGCTGGAGTTACTGATGAATGAGTGGTGTTAGTATGCACTTTGCACAGCAGAAGTTTCACTGAGAGGTTAGTAAACGTTATCTCAATACCGAAGTGTTCCCATATTAAGAGGAGGCATGAGTTTATATTCTTGCAGGATGTCTGCTCCAAAAGCCTGTAAAAATATTTTCTTCTTCATCAGAGGTGTAATTTGTATGAATTCTGATCTTAATTTCCTTGTCTGAGTCAGAAGCATACCCATGCACGCACCTTTTGTTTGTCTTCCAAGATAAAATTCAGATCCTTGTCTCCCAGTTACATGATTGATTATAACATCACAGTATGTTAAATTTAAGAAGCCAGAACTTGAATGTTTTTGCCTATGTAACAGTTGCATAGTTTGAGGACCCAGTTCCATTTCTAAAAACAACCTGGATAGTGATGTACCTCAAAAAGGCAGGCAGACTGGTTTTGGCAGTACCTTCTAAGTTTACATGTCTTGCAGTTGGATGAAAATCTCGATTCATTGAGCCTGCTAGATTGGAAAGGAAAAGTAATTCCAAGCTGTTACTTTTTAATATATATTATAATTTGTGGATTGTTTTTAACAGTTTTGACATTTTTACTGTTTTTTTTTTTTCTCTTAACTGTCTTTTGGGTCTAAAACTTGAGGTGATGTGGGTCCACTACTCAGTTTACTTTTGGTTTAGTGTTTTTGGGGAAAATGTTTAGCTAATACATTTACCTGATAGAATCCTCAGAATTAAAGAATACTTACAAAGTGTGCAGGAGTGGATTTTTTCTTTATCACAAACGCAATTACATAATGTTTCTTTTAGACTGATCTTAGGGAAAAGGATTTTAAGGAAAAGGAGTGTGGATTTAGCTAACAATAAAGTTATATTCTAGGATTTTTTCAATTAAGGTGTAGTCTTTTAAAAAAATTTATTTTTGTAGACTGGCCTTGCAGGTTCTATTTTTTCAAATTGTGTTCAAAGTACTGCTGCTCTCTGCTTCGTAAAAGGTTGTTTACGTGTTGCACAGTGTCTCATAATTCTGTAAAACTTGCGGTGTTTGAAAAAATTGTCTTAGTGTTCCAATATACTGAGTGATCTTTCTGTATTTTAAGTCAGAGTTGGCCGGATGCTAATAATACCTGTTTTCCTGTAGAATTTGTTTTTCTAGAAAAGATAAAATTCCAAAGTGATTATCTTACCTCCATGAATCAATTTCAAGTCTAAATTGTCTCCTTTATACTCTGTGGAATTCAGTATTTGATGTGGTCCCCCTCCAGCCCTCCATTTTCTGAAGTATTTATTAAGCTTATTGTAGTAGTAAATACTTTAGTGGACTACTGTATCACAGAGACTGTTTGTGGTGTGTGCTGGTCTAGAAGTAGCAGAGGCTCAGGGAATAGGAGAACATATTTTTTAAGGACAAATTGCATCCTTTATCCTCTGTGACTCATACTCAAGCTGAAGGTTTTTTAGCCTCTGCTTTTCTCCTTCCTTGAATTCCCACACAGATTTTATTATTTTTTTAATGACTCTTAGTGTTAGAGGAGGAAGCCATTATGAGCATCTTGCATTTTTAATAGCAGAGCTAGGTACTATGCTTGATCTCTGGATTTTGTACTGTACTACCTGTTCATCGATAGTGGACAATAGTAAATTGCTGTTTGGAAAGCTACAAGTCATGTTAGCTAAAATTACCAGAGTTTTCAGATTCTGGCAGGTGCAGTTTTTTCAGCTATATCCGGAGACTCGGTTTTTATTGAGAGATTTTTACTGGCCCCCCTTTGATAGGGGAGTACAGGGAAGAGTTTTAGGTATGTTTTGTCTAGGTAATACACTGGTTGCAATTCTGTGTTCTTATTTGTTATCATTTTAGCTGATTTATCTTTTTTCCATAACAAAGAAAAAATTACGCATTATGGAAGTACCTCTACTAATGATGAACGCATCGAATACAGGCTTCCTGCAAAGAGTTTTTAGGCTTTTGTGTGTTGAAAGTGTGGCAATTTTTGAAAATTCTCAATTAAGTAATCCTTTTTCCAAAGCTGATTTAGATATGTTCCTTACAAAAGAATCTACAGAAGCATATTGTTGAAGATTTGAAAGAAAAGTACAGTTTTGGTCATTATGTTCTTAAGGCATTTTGGCTTGGTAGAATAGAACAATTGATTAATATTGACTCCTGTACAAAAACTGAACTTCTGTGCGTGCCTAAAGGCTTACATTGCAGAAGTGAATATAAAATGACAATGTGCTTTTTTTCTGCTAGCTTAAGTATTGTGCTGCTTCTATTCTTATTGTTAATTCTGAATAGAGAGTGCAACTAACATCTCTTTTGCAGTTTACCTGCTTAATGTAAATGAGAAGTCAAGGTGTACCAAAAAGATTTTTTTGTAGAGGGGTTGCATAGCTTAAATAAGTAATTTTTCCTTTCTTGTTAGTGAGACACAAATAATTAAGATCAAAAGTAGGCTATATCTTTATTACATATAAAAAGAAATAGGAATCTAGGCTTTAAAGCACAATAGTCAGGTTTTTGAAATGCATGTCCTTTGAGGGAAATAAAATGTGCCAGGAGTTCTAAGTGGTTGTATGGACTATAGAAGCTGCAGTCAATCAGGCTTTGCTGAAGCAAAAGAAAAGAAACTATAACAAAGTGTGTGGTAAAAAGAAAAGAATACAAGGAAGGCAAAAAACTAAGGTGGTGGGCACCTGGGAATAGGAAAAGATCAACTCAGTCTAAAAAATGTGGCCAGAAATAAGAAATGTTGATTGGAGAGGAAAAGAACAGTAAGGAGTTATTTGATTAGAATGCATAAAATTATGTAGTATGACATTCTCTTTCTTTTAGCAATATTCAGATAGTTGGGTGATTCCTCCCTCCCACCTCTGGCAAAAACTCACCTTTTTTTTTCTGTAACGAAAATCAGTGCCTCTGTTTAACTGTTTCCTTACATGGTGTTCAGTCTTGCAGGCATAAACCTATTTGCTCTCTGAAAACTTAGTCTTCCTGCTAAGGGTGGTGGTGTAATCTCAGCCTGGAGCTTTGTTGGTGAGGTATGTATTTGGTGAGTGGAGGGTGAGTAATTTTAATTGTGGAAGCGGGAGCTGGAGTGAATTAAAGAGAAAATGAATTGGTTCTTTCAGCCAGAAAATGACTGAAGCACGATACTGAAGATGTTATGGAAAAAAAAAAAAGTGCAGTGTTCTAAGGTCTACAGAATTCTTGCAATGGACTGTGATCATTGGTGAATATGTTAGTCCGTATTTTTCAAGTTGCTTAAGTGTCTGTGGATAAGGAAGATTTCTAGTTAAATCATCACACTCTGAAAAGGAGTTAAAGAAAACACTCAAAACATAATGCAAAAAGGATGTACATTTTTAAAATACCACAGACAGGTATTATAACAGATTATAGTAGACAAGCAAAAAATGGTCATTCTGTCCTATGTTACACAAGGCTTTTGAGGACAATTTCATTTTTCTGTGTAAATCAAAGCCACCAATTAAAATAAAAGGTCTTGGTTACTTTTTATAAGTGTTACACTAACAGTAAACCTGGGCAAATTTTTGTATTGCCAGTGTTGATAGTGCTGTTATGGGGAGAAGGGGTCTGTTAAAATAGTGGGATACAGCTCCACATGCTAGGATATGTTTGATTTTTTTTTTTTTTGGAACCTAAATTTAGACAGTATTCAAAAGTGTTGAGATTTTGATCAGTTGCTTCAAATCTAAAAAAAAAATAAAAATGCAATGTATAAATGATGTAATATAAAGTTTTTTTTTTAAGTTTCCCTTCAAATGAAAGACGCTGAAGAACTACATGAGAAGAAGCGTTTGAAAAATGCCTAAAGCATTTGGAAAGCATTTCGGTTATTGCCAAAATTGTACTAAATCTGAAAGTCAACAGCGAGGATTTTCACTGGTGGTAGAAAGGGCAATCTAAAAGTTGAAACATGTTTTTCCTTGCGGCCTTTTAATGAAATGTATCACCACCCACCCCCCGCTTTTTGGTATATTGGCATTTTCATCCTGTGTCCTGGTTACTTCATACTAGTAAGGGGAAGTAATTCTGATGTGTGAGGTGTAGACATTTAAATATTTCTCTGCATATGTTCTTTCTCTTGTAATTATATTTGAATTCAGTACATCCTGTAAAATGTCTGGAAGTTGTAATTACTCAGTAAAATTTTACGTAGCTGGTAAAGGTTGTGTTCTGTTAATTCAAGCAATTTTATATATAGTAAAGGTAAGCAGTAACACTGGCTTTAGGCAGTTGATAATTTGCTACACTTCTGAATTCAAAAAACATGTAACAGTATTTTATGGATGCAAAACAAAGGTTATATCCATCTATTTGTACTAGTTACTCAGTTGCCTTTGTGATGTTGACAGTACACACTTGGTACATGATCAACCTGCCTAGGATAGCCAAGCTGTGTTTGTTAATACTCCGTACTCTGCTGGCAACCGTGCCTTTCCTCCTCTTCACTCCCACCCCCAGAGGCTGCGGGTCCTTCCCCAGTACAGACTAAGCTCTTTCTGCCTGGTTCAGAGCCCCCGCTGGCACTGTCTCCAGTTTGGACTATCAGTCCTGATCCAGATGTAAGGATAAGGTGAGGAAAGGTAGTAAGTCAGATGGGTTGCATGTCTGTGTTTAGTCAAGGGTATGGAGAATTTCTTGAAGAGGTTGGGTTCATGTGTTAGGCTTGTGTAATGACTGTAGTTTGACAATCTCAGCAAAGCTGTCCAAGTCTCAAAAAAAAAAAAAAAAAAAGGCCTAGGTATCATTCAATTGAAATTTGTCAGCTTAGAAAGGATTTAACATACTGTCTGGTTCATTAAAGTGTCACTTTTTGTCACTAATACTGATGAAAACTGGTGATTTATCAAGTTATGGAAAGAACTAATTGGGCTAAAAAAAATCTGTATGTGGTTGGAAAGAGACAAAAATGCAAGAAGTCTGGGCGATAAAGTGGAAAAACTTGAAAAACCAGAGTTTTTGTCTGTATGGTATTGGCTATCAGAAATAAGGTGGTCAAGCAACTAATTTCAGGAAAGACTTTGGATATGCAGGCTATGTCTTGATTCCTAAAGGTGTTTTGTTTTATAGTTAAGAGACTCCCTTTCTCAAGGGATTTTCTTGCAGGGACACTTGACCATGTGTGGTGGTCTGATTGCAGAAGGCCATGTGTCACACACTTATCTCCCACGTTCAGCAACATTATTTTCATTATTTTTGGGTGGTGATACCATTGCCAATAGTTGGTTTTCTTTCTTTTTTTAATGAACCAAATGGCACAAAATCCACCTGAGCAAGGAAGTGCCAGACATTAGGGCCTTGTCTGTTTGAGGTCAAGTCCAAATATTGGACTGTCTTTTGTGCTATCTGAATAACTGGGCAGATGATTTCAGTCACTTTGAAAGAGGAAGAGAGCTTCATCTTTTTGCATAATGTAACCTAGAATCTTCAAAATCCTTTCTTTGTCATTTGTTGAAGGGCTGTTCTTAAATAATGGTGTTAAATGGTTGGTAATGAGTTGAAGTGGGACCCTGCACTCAGCTGGTTGGAGGTGATCTTAACAGTTCTGCTCAAGAATCAATTTTGTTCTGTATTTCCTAATATTTTATGGAGGACTTCATTAAAAGATCATGGAAAGTAAACCTTCCTTTACCATTTGAATTAAACATTTTGAAAATCTTAGGAAAGGGACATAATTTCTGCCTTCACAGAAGCCGTGGTAGTTCAGCCTCTAGTAAATTACCTATACTGACTTGCCCAAACTGACCTTCTCAGGTTCTGTAGTGATTTTTTTTTTTTTTTCTTAATTTAGACTCCAGTTCTTCTGGTGCTGAATTGGGGCTTAGTAGGATCTTCTTCTAGGCTGCCTTTCCTACAAATGAGGTGACTTAAATGTTATTCACTGCTCTAGTGTAAACTGCTAATTTGGTATCTTAGATAAATTTTTTTTTTTTTCCCCAGAAATACTGATTGAACAGCAGTTTACCATTGAAATAAATCAGGCCATTCTGGATACACAAAGCATTAAGTTTAGGGTTGAAATGTTTTTTCTGAAGCAAGCTGCAGTCATAAAGAAAATCCATCTTGTATTTGATGCACATACATTCATATGTGAACTTGTCTCTGCATGTTGCAATTGTATGTAGGTATCTTTAGTTGTAGATTTGTACCTCACTGATTGTGTTTCGCATGAAAGAGAACAGATATCTTAGCAAAACCAAAAATTAAATACTGTGGAAGAAGATTCTAATGAATTTGGACAATTTGGAAACCTTGATGAAAGGAAGACATTTCAGTGAGGCTGTGGCTTTGAGACGACTGAACTTGTGGTGCTCTGTGTCCTGCCCTACGTTTCACCTGGCTGCTGTCAGAGGCAGCATAGAGAAGTTTAACAGAGCTGTGGTTGAACCCTGTGTTGAACACCTTCAGCCACTCAGACCGACTGACATTGGCGGAAGAAGGTAGGGAAAACTGAGCAATGAAACGGTTAACTTCACAAGTATATTAAGCAAGATGCCTTACAAGGGGATACCCGAGCTATACCATCATGTGTTACAGTGCAAGCTGAAGTGGAAGGGATGCTCTTCACAACAGGGAGAAGTTTGAATGGTTTTATGACGAGGTTTATTGCTTTGATATCCTCAATCTCCAATGTACATAAAAGAAACAATTTTCAAGTTACTTGCATAGAGATTTTTTTTTTTTAACATTCTTTGCTCACTTTTGTTTGCTAGGGATGCATAATTTTGGCCTCTATATGCTAAGGATAAATTAAAGGTATGTCAGTGCTAGTCCTTACCAAAAGCTGATGCTAAACAGGTCATCCAGGGCTGAACTCAGATGAATTCCTTGGTGGGAGAATACTTTTGGCAGCTCTCAGTTTCTCCTGAAAGCCCCACTGTGCCTGGAGAAAGGATTGCAATGATGTATCCCCAGCAGAACACAAGTGAGCAGAGAACAATGAAAGTCATATACCTCCCTCTTCCATGGTCTTATTTCAGCCCTAGCCTTAGCCTAAGGTTGAGGCACTGGCAAGGCACCCCAAGTCTAGACCTGGGGACAAGTTTCTCATGGGAGGAGTCTTTGCAGCCTTTAATTTCCTTCAGCAGGTATTGGTCTATTAAATACAAGAGATAAAGAGAAAAAGAGGAGAGGGATGAGAGAGGAGGAGCAACGTTTATCGTTTTGTTTCTTAATGTTGAATGAGATCTCTGCCTTCAAGATTTGGTCCCATGGCGACAGACATGAAATCATGTTTGATTTAGTAATTGTTGAATGTGAATGAGGAAATGTTCCTCTTGCAAGTTATGGTTGTGCAAAATTTCCATGATATGCCTGCTTATGACCCCAAACACTTGCGTCTATTGCTGGAGTGAAGCTCCTGAATAGATACGCTGTTAACATTTCTTTTTTCTTTCTAAGCATAAATATGAGGGCATTAGTTCATTTTGCTGCCTTTGAAGGAAGCCAAGCTTTCTTAGAACCTAATTGTCTCCAGCTTCTCTAAACAGCGCAGATCTGTTGCTTCCACTAATAGCTTAGGTTTTGATCAAAGGAAATGGGTAAATACTTACCTCATCACAGAGAACTTAGCAGACAACACAACTGCTACTCTTAGCTAGGCCTATGCGAAGCTTGTGGACTTTGACCCATTCTGCTCCTTCCCCTTTATGCCTTGCACTGATTTCCTTGGTTCTGACCTTCAATATATAGTTTCAGCCTCCAGGTGGTTCAAAACAAGGGGTTTGGGTGAAGACCAATTCCAAAGTCAAGGTTGCAAAAGCTCCATCTGCTCAGTAGGCAATTGGACGCCTCTGGATCATCGAGGGAGGTGTGCAGCAATGCTCTGGCTAGTGTTTGGTGGGTTTATGAATGTGCCAAGGTTAATTTTTTTCTTGGAGATTAGTCTTGCCCTGGAACTGTTGTCCTGATGCTGTGGATGGGAAAGGTAGCCTGGGTGTTTCCTTCACATTCCTTTTGTCAAGGAACTGTTAGAACTGCTTGCTGCTCTGCTTCTCATTTTGGATTGTCCTTTAGAAAAAAAAAATACATAAAAAAAATCCCTCTTTCCATCAGTTCAGTAAGTAGTTCAGTTGTTGGCTCTTTCAGGTTCACATCCTTTTGCAAGAAGACTTTTCAGTTTTTTCACTCCCATTACTACAAGATGTTTTTGAAAGGTTTAATTAAACTTTTTCTGCTGTACTACTGACCCTGTTCCTAAATGGGAACTAAATTTAATATTAACTTCTCTAATGGGAAACTACTTTGAGTCATTAGCAAACCTATTTCTTTCCATTTTCCTACAAAGACTGCCTTGGTTATGGCAATTATATCTACCAGATGAGTGGGAGAGTTTAAAGTGTTTTTAAGGACAAAAGGTTTTTTTTTTAACTTTTTCCCAACACTGTTACCTAAGCTCATGTCAGATTTTTTTTTTCTTTTGACTCAGGTAATTAATCTGTTCGTGTGTTTCTTTTTTTTTCCTGAACGCCATACATCTGCAGTAGAAGCTACTTTTATACTTCAGATGCTGAAGTGTCTTTGGAGGAGGGTTTTTGTATTCACAGGGCAAGGTCATATAGAGAGATCTGCCAAGTATTCCAAAGGACTCCAAGCTGCAGCAGGGAGGATTTATCGCTCGACAGCTGTTCATGTATGAACTTGCTAAGAAAGAACCAAGACAGAGCCTTTGATTTAAACAGGCCCCACTCAAGGAGTGTTCAAGTCACATCAGTGGTATTGGTTTGCTGCATCAGTAACTAAGATTTATAGGGTTGTCACCTGGAGCTGGATGCTCTGAAGCACCTGGGGACCATTTGTAGTCACCCATGGCACAGATGAACATAAGGAAGTGCCACGTAAGGAAAGATGAGTTCTTTCTTCCCTGTTCTTTTTGAGATATCATCCACATGCATGTTTACAAACCAAAGTTAAACTTTGCAAGTCAAGTACTCACCTTGCGTTGTTGTCCATGCTGTGTGAGCCAGTTGATTGCAAAGCCATGAGAACAGAACATTGCGAAGGCAGTATCTTAAGGACTCTGATGTTAGGAGAGAGCAAAATTAATGCTGCTGTGCAAATGTATCGCAGTGTCCTTGTACCTGGGAGTCCTTATGTCTACTCTACAATGGTGCTGTTGCCCAGCAGCCCAGCCTCCTGCAGGAGGATGCTGCTCCTTCAGCAGTCACTTGGTACTTTGCTTTATCCTCATCATTTGATCTGTGGCCTGGTTTTATGTGCTGCGTGCACTCAAATTAGTCTGCGGACAGGCTTGTTACCATCCTCAAGGGCTTTCTGTCGTCCTTAGCACTATAGCTCTGGTTCTTCAGTAGCACTCATCTTCACAAAACCCCTGTGAAAGAAGAGGTAGAACCATCCCAGTTTTGGGCACAGTGGGCTGAGTAGTCTTGCTAAAATAGGATTACAAAGACTTTTATAATGTGAGCTTGCACATGAGCTTGTTCTAAGAAAATGACACAAAAACGAAATTCCTTCATACGCATGAGATTCAATGGCTGACTTTGACCTTAAAGGTTCTCTTCAGGGACATCTTAGTACTTGAGCAAAGGTGTAACTGCCAGCAGTGGTGGGCTGTGCTTCTGAACAGACCAGCACTGTGGCAGAGCAGGAGCATGATTTAACTATCGCCTTGCCAGTATATTTAACAAGTATTTTGTGGAAGAGTGATAAAATGTGACATTACCGAATTACACTGCCCAGCTGTGCTGCCTGTTCCCCTTCAGTTATTTCCCAGGCCTGGTTCTCCCCCATCCCAGGGACCTCTTCCTTATCCCTTCTCTCTGCCTGTCCAGTCCCAGTCGCTACCTCTCACGCTTACCAGCTTCTTACAGACTCTGCTATTAGACTGAATCTCTCTGGGGATCCTTCCAAGCTTCAAAAACCCAACCGCTGCTTGTGGTTCCTTACCCCACAGGTTGTCCTTCCCTGCCAGCTTTCCCCGCTGGTTTCCTGCCTGTACTGCCCCACCATCCCATCCATCTCCCCACAACCCATCCAACCCTCTTCACTCCTGCCTCTGGATCTACCCTCTGGCATTTCTAGTCACTGTCCAAAGTCTGGGAAGTCAGAGCTTTCCAAAGAGAAATTAATTGTCATTTTTTTCAGAGGGATTAACGCACATTGCCTGCATTTCTCAGAATCACCTGAAATTATTTTGGTGAGAGTTTCAGTAATAAGGGTTTTCACCAATGAGGATTTTCACAAAAAATACAGTAGGCTGAAGCCCCTGATCTAGAAAATACCAGCCCAAGCCCAGTTAGTTTTGCAACATTACAGGCACCCGAAAGCATTGTTTTATAATGGAAATATTTGGCAACCGATTCTAATGGATGACGCCAACCTGTGGTCTGGCCCGTCTTGCTTCACAGCCCAGCAGAAAGGGTTTGCCGTGGTGAATGTTTGTCACCGTAATTCCTCTACAAATTACTTGGAGTTGGGATTTTCTAAAGCGTTTAAGAGAACAGGAGACATTCAGCCATCACTGAATTTTGAATTAAAATGGGATTTAAACTTCACCGCTTGAAAATCCAGGTCTTAAGACTGCAGATGGGTACTTTCTCCGAGCGGTCTTTCTGTCTAACCAGTACATAAATACATGTGGTTATATTTTGAGCTGAAAATGATTTATATTATATTAATACTAGACTTCTTCATAATCTTTCACTGTGCTTGCCAGTGCTTCATACCAAACAAGCACTTAATGTAAAAGACAACCCTCTGGCCTTTTACATAAATCTAAGTCTAAAACTTTTAATATGTATTTATAGTGAGAACCAGTTGTGATGGCTGTCACACTGACACAACAACACTTACAGAGAGACAGACAAATTAACCAGAGACTAACTTTTATTGTGCATTTTTATGCAACAGAACAAATGGAACTGGAGGTATGTAGTAATAAAACCAATATTCAAATTAGAATTAACACCTGAAATAGTAAACTGTAGGTAACAAATGTCTTTATAATTAAAAAATATTGACTGTTTAAAAAATTCTCTAAGATCTTATATTCTTTAAAAGAAATGTGTGTTGCCACATAGAAAACATTTCACACATCCTATAGAAATTGTCACAAAACCCCTTACTAGTCTATATTACACTATGCACTTTTTTTGTACAATATCTGGTAAAGGTCTATCCCTAACCTGTACTTAACTCTACACAGTACAATCATCATTAGAAAGTATTCATAGAATTAACTACACCATAACAATAAAAATATCAGGATTAATGGTTTTTTAATCACAGTTTCTCCACAAATATTTGTCATAGAAAATATAGCGAAGGCATGTCGGCACAGATGGGCGTGCGGTACTGCTACACAAAGTTTGAGAGAAGGCAGATACATAAATGACAGTAAGATTAAAGAGTATGGGAGGATAAGACAAGAATCTCTATCCTCCTGGGACTTTCTGGAGTGACATGATAGATAGCGGTTTCCTTCTGTCACAAGCCTGCTGTCTACATCCAGAGCTGGGAAGGGATGTGCTGACTTACAAAGCTCCCTGCTTAAATGTGGATATCTTGCTCCGCAAGGGCTTATGTGCTATCTATTATTTCAGGTCCCAGACTATTATACCTAACATCTTGCAGATATTTAGACACTTCAATGTGTATGAATTTATAATGCCTCATGAACAAATTAATGGGAATAGGCTGTGGTGAAAGGTCTGGGTTTTGAGCAAGTGGCCATGATGGCAATTAAAAACAAAGGCAGACACCTGAAAATTGTTGTTGTATTCTGTTATTTTAAAACTAAACATGGACAAAAAAAAAAAATGAGCTGGTGTCTGCTAATGTCTGTCTGTGACTATGATTCACATCATTGGCCAGTGCACACAAGTAGCTGAGGGCAAAACTTTGTAAAGAAAGGTCCAAACCTGCAAAGCCATTTCTAGTGCCAAAGTGGCTTTCAGGATGAAACTATACATTTGGTTATTTTGCACAATATGAAAGCAGGGGATTGCGAGTGGTTCCGGGACTCTGGCTACACTTTTAACACTAAAAATAAAGCTAGGCTTACTACTTATTTCAGAAAATCTTTAGGTTATTAAGTGAGAGAGGTCTGTCCAGTCCAGTAATTCTGTTCTGTGACTGTTAAAAATGAAGCATTTGTATTTTTAACCTCATACGATTAAACATTTTGAAAGGAAACCATCACAATGTTTACAAAAATACAGCATGATACATATCGCTGTGGACAAATTTACAGTATAATGTTGACTCACACGTTCTGACATGTTTTACCAAGTAGTTCTGGCAAGTGTCACCACATTAAACATAGACCAGCAAGACTTACACCATCTGAGCAATGTAACATCTTCTATTATAGTTCTTTTAAAAAAAGTGTAAGTTCAACACTGAAAAGCTACTATAGGATATCTGTACCGTGACATTTCTATACACTGAGTTTCTCCTCTAGATGCCACCATGCACCGTTGACCGCTCAAAGAAAGTCACCTCCTGCCTGTAGCCAAGGCTGCTGTCCCAAACATCTTGGCCTGGTGAGGTCCAGTGTGACTAAACTGCTCATTCACTTTTAGAAAATAAATGAGTTATTCTGGGGGAACTGAGTGCCTTTCAGCCCCCTTTTAAAAATCACCAGAAATAAAATTAATCAAGAGGTATTGGACGCTTAAGGGCCTAAAGCATATCCTGGCTGAGTGAGGTCCCCCTACGGCGGTGCATGGTGGGACCCATGTCCCAAGAGGCCCTGTGGGCCGGCTGTGAGAGACCGGTCACAACCGCAGGCAAAGAGTAGGCAGATGGCGGGAAGAAACCATCATGTGGGTGAGCTGACCTTTGAGAGACTGCCTCGGTCCTCCACCTGCCGTCAGGTTGGAGCCAGAGGAGTGCTTCACCCCAGAGGGCCCTTCCTCATCTTTGAAGGAAGGGGCTAGGTGCCTCCTGCCCTGCCCGGTGTGCGGGGAGAAGGTTGGGAAGGAGAGGAGAAGGGTAAAAGGAACAATTAGTAGCTTCTCTCGTGGCTTGCACAAGGCAGTTAGGAAAGCTGGGGAGTATGAGATAACGCGTTCAGGAGAGTCAACGCTGATGAGGTAGCACTAAGGATGGTCAAAAGCAAAGTGAACTTTCTTTCCGAAAAATAGTTCCTTCTACCTGCCAGTGGGGAAATGTTGCCTTAAGGAGAGCTGGTTCAGGCTGTGAAGGATGCAAGCACTGGCCTGAGTGACTGGACAAGGGTATGGAGATGGAAACACCCTGACGTGGAAAGGAAAGGGCATCGTTTCTTTGGCATTGTGTATTTCTGGAGTGCATCAATTTGGAGGGACAATGGACTCCTAAGCCTTTAAAAATAAAGATTTTCAGTGGACTGATTTTTTTTTTTTTTTTAATACAGTTGGTATCTGCTTCCAATGTTGTGCACCATTGTGAATTCTGCTCTAGCGCTGCTCTTTTTTACAGCTCTTAGTTAGTCTGGACCCCGTGTTTACTTACAACAGAAGGTTAAACTAGGCTCTTCTTAAATCAACCCCTCCCTGAACGCAACACTGAGCATCTGACTGTTAAGACCAGCACATTGCCTCATCTATTTCAAGGAATGGATATAAAACACGAATGAAAGCAAAACCAAGAAATGGCGATTTAAAACCTCTAAAGCTACATAATATGGCTGCAGAATAGGAACAGACAAAGCAAAACCTGTCTTCTGAAATGGCAATTTGTTTTTAGCAATCTTGTTTTAATGAAAACTGTCATGATCAACTCTAATCCCCTAGAAATCTAGATAAATATAGTGTCTATCTGATATACAAAGCAATTTTTATCTATTAGAAATGCCTGTTATTGTTCTGGGTCTTTGAAGGATTCTGCTGTTGACGAGTGCTGCTGTTTTACCCGGGAAGCTTAATTTCCTGGCAGAGTTGGCTAAAGGAAGTCCCTGAATTTTCCATCTTGTGTGGTATTTTAAGGTAGCATTTATAATTATGTTATTTTCTGTTAGGAAATGGGAGACCACTTCTTTTTTTGTTATATGCTTGCAGAATTGTTCTTACATCGCCTACTCAGGGAAAGCAAATAGTACCCAGCTGTTCTGGGTCCAGACCTGGGCTTGTTATCAATAGGCAGACGAGAAAGTAGCTGCTATTTCTTTTGGCATTTTTATAGTTTTTAAATGACCTTTCCTCTAGAACTAGATTAAATGAACTGCAATTTCCCTTTGAGGGTGCTATGAAGGATTTGCAAATAATAGGCACTGCGAAGTCTCATAGAGTAGGTCTTGAAATGGATTTTGTTCTGTTAACTGGGACACGGTAGGATGGAGAAGCTGAAATGTATGCAGTGTGTGTTCAAACATGCTTTGGACTCTTAAATGACAGCAGGGTAAGTATGTTTAACAAATAGTCTCTCCTAAATTAAGTGGTTGCTACTGTTGTATGAGGTTCTTCTCACTGCCATCAATCGCCAGATCCGTCCTGCATACCTCTATTGAAGACTTCGTCTTGTGATCCTGGATGGTCAGTCCCTTCATAATACGAGTTCCCATTGTGCAGGAAAGTCCCCACCGCACGCCCTTGACGAGCGTGTCCTACTGCGTCGCTGAATACCTTGTTTATTTGCTCTTCAGATGGCATCCACCAGTCCGGGTTGGAAGTACAATGCATCCTAATGAACTCTGCAGGAGAACATGCAAGGATAAAAAAACAACTTGTCTTTGCAGCATCCGTTATTGCCCAGGTGTCAAAAGCTCATGGGAAATAAGAAAGGGGGCATTACTGCTCTACTTAAGCAGAAGTAAAGCTTATGGGGGATGCCATGATAATGCCACTTGGACCTATCTTATTTCTGTACAAGTGCGTTTCTCCACATGCAGTGTATGTTGTTATACCTGAGCTAATTACATGACGTGTGGGACCTGGAGATAAAAATCCCTTCTTGTGGAAATAAAAAGAACTAATTTGACGGGACGGTTGTGATTCAGTGTGTGCAATACACGTGAAAGTTAACGTAAACCGGGCTGTATTTCATTTGAAACCTGCTGTGTGTTTATCCCTGAAGGTGATTACTCCCGGATCTTTAGGATCTCCCTCTGCTGGCTGCTTCAACATCTGTAGGCTGCAGTAGCCCACAACCTGCTTGAAAATGTCACTATGATTATTTCAGTTTGGTACTCCTTTCTGTTTGGAATATCTTTCATTTTAAGTCCTGCTCTTTCCATCTTCCTGAATCTGACACCTATTCTTCAGAGACTAAATTGGCCTTAGAAATAGCTAAACGAGATGAGAGGGCTAATTTGGGGAGCCTTGCAATAGTTTTCAATACAGAAGAAAATGAATTGTACTGCATGTAATTTGGCTCTTTACGTAGCTGCTGCTTCCACATACAGCTATTTGTATGTGATGATTACATTTTTTTATAATTTCTTTTTCAGATTCTTTGCCGTGCAATATGCTAAACTTGCAGAAGGTGCCTTACCAATTCTGGAGTTGTAAGTCCTAGACATAGCTCAAATAGGGGTATTTGGACTTTTTGAAAGGTCCAAATACAATTTTAAATGTGAGGGCGCCTGATTAGATACATTGCATACACTGTACCTCAAACGGAAACTGAGCTTCTTATTTATTCTGTAACATTAGTTATTCCCTCATGCAGTATTGTGTGTCCCAGAGTATTTTTAAATTCTATTTTCTACTGTTGACAAGCCAACAGCACAATAAGTGGCATAACGTAACTTCATTACTGTCACCACATCTCAAGACCAGGCAATGCTGTGCTTTTACGTGAGTTCCTGTGCCTGCAAGGTATCTCATCTGTTGGACAATTAGGACGTGATTTTTGCATAGCTCCTCCAGCAGTGTGTCTGCAAAAGTGATAGCTAGCTCAGTTTTAAATTCATTTCCCTGGAAATCCACACAGGCAACAGTAATTCCTACCTACTAATGTTCACGTGGGGCTCCACAGACTGGTGTTTTTCTCTGAGAAATGGTTACCATGCAGAGGAGTAATGCTATAATTTAAGCATGCCAGGCTGTTTTAAAGCTGGTTCCAGACATCAGTCAGTTGTAGGAGTATATTAAAAATGTTTATAGATGTTTAAACTACGCTGAGTACAGACAGAGAAGCAGTTTGTACTCCCTGCTATGGTGGGAAGGCATAACTGGATGTGCTGAGAATTAGTCAGATGCTTGTTACCTTGGCTTGCAAATGGGTAGGAGCCAGTGGCCAACTCTTAGCACTGGAGAAAGTTGTCATGTTCCCACCCACACATGAAAGCCCAGAGGAAGAACTGTCTACTCTGCTTTCTTAACTGGTCCTTAGATACTGAATATTTTGGCTTCCTCTTCAAGCTTCTGAAAATTAAGGAAATTGGCCTTTCCCTTTCTCCCAAGGAGCACTCCACACATTCTGTATGTCCAGGACCCCAGAGAGTGGCCATAAACAAAAGTCCATCTACAGGTGGATTTACTGTTAGTCTTGGTGGGAGGCAGGGGGAAGAAAAGGGTATTAACACTCTGTCTGTGCATAAATTATTAGGTGAAATTTAAAGTCATTTAGTAAATGGTTAATGCACTTGTATTCAGCCTTTAGTTTCCAGGAGAACTTCTGGTACCCTGAATCTCGCTCCAGACCTCTGTGCAGCATGGTGTGCAACAGACTTGCCCTTCTATTAAGCGCTGATATAGTATAAGGTCTGGTTGAGTATCATATAACAGGTTAACAGGTTTCTTTGTAGTAAAACAAGAGCCTCTTTGCCTAATCTGGCTGGATGTAAAATCTGAGTTCATTACCTGGTTACATCAATGTACCCTAACTACAAGTCTTAATCTACTCAGCCTTGTTGAATTCTTCTACCCTAAACAGGAAGAGGCTCTGTCTGATATATATCACCACTTTGGGCTCTAGTTGGATGACTAAAGATATTTTTGTCACTGACTGACCAAAATATAGCTTTTTACATTGCATTGATTAGTAAAACATTCCTGAAGTCAGTTCAACCAAAATTTCATGTATGTGCTCACAAAATACTATAAAGTTAACTATGAGTTAATTAACAAAATTATAAGCATATGCATTTATAAAATGCAGACACTGATACTACAAACATATTTTTAAATCGCCTTTAAAAAATCCTGTTTTGTAAGTTTCGTATAAAGCCCAGTACCAGGTCTTTCAGACAATTTTAGGAAACCACAGTATGGACTGCCACAAGAGATTAATTCTTCTCAATCTGGACCCTTTCTCTGTATTGTCCAACATCCTCACTCTCTGACACTGTGAAATGCTTGCAAAACACCTCCTCCCTCCTTTTCAGGCTAAACATGAGGGAAAGTTCTTCCCTAAGTTTTTCAGTCAACGTTGTATCAGTACTCCAAAAGAGAAGTTAAATCCTTGACAACGCATTTGTATACACTTTGTCTGTAATTAACCTGTAGATGTTCTTGGCCCTACAAAATGTTCAAACCTATTCTGAAACTCGGTTAGCTTTTAACTCCAATGATGCACTGTGGCCTTGAGCGCCATATGCTTACTACACATTAGGCTATAAATATTCCTTTGGTTAATTTTGCTTTATATCAGTGTTAAAGAATGCCCTATTAGTTTATTATAAATGAGTGTAATCAGGATTTTCTGATTTTCCCTCTTTGTTGTTTCAAGTATATCAGTGTCGTGTACTCTTGCATTTGCCTCCTCTCTTAAATAACGAGCCCTGTTTTTTCCCATTTAAAAAAATCCCTAAAACCCACATATATAATACATACATACATACATATATAAATATATATGTATGTAGAAAAAAAAAAAAAAAGCCGAGGGTTACTGGCTGCTTGTCACCTGCCTGTGAAACCCCTTCTAGTTCTGCAACTGTCAGCCAAATGCTTCTACTGAGGCAGAGCCAATGTGGTGAAATGAGATCACATATGGTGGACACTGAGCGAAAAGATGCAGTACCTCTGAGACATGTTACTTTTACTGGATCCAGAGGACGTCTTTCAGGACCTGTCTCTCCTGACTGCACTGACCTTTTCCTTTTTCCAAGGCCGCATGAGTACTTAAGCTCATCGGTTGTGAAAACAAATCTGATGAGATAGCGAAGGAGCCGTCGTCCATCTTTCTTGGAAGAATTTACAGCCTCATCCCACTGTTTACTAGTGATGTAGACAGGGTAGTTGTTCAGCAACTGCTTGCTCCCCTGAAAAAGTGAAATATTTCTGTTGCTGATTTTACAAGGCAAATAAGTAAAGATGTCAGTTGCAATAAAAAATACGCTTTTTAACTAGCCACGATACTGACAGCGAAACACATCCTGAAGTGAACACGTAATTGCTCTTACTGAGAATGAGTACTTTTAAAATTACATTTCCATTTTCTAGAACTCAAATTTGGTACGTTTTGAGAGGTGGCTATTGATAATTTCCACTCTAACAAGCAGGTTAAAAAGAGTTAAGAATCAGTGACTGAGTATACTATTTAAGTATAACCTTTCTTCTTAATCTGTTAAAATGCATAAAAAGGGTCTTTGAAGAGCGTGATCAAATGGATCACTTCATCGCAGCTGACAGTTGACTTCAGAGGTGACTCTTTTGGTCTATTTTTATAATAAATTTATTACTTCTGTAGAACACACCTGAAACTTGACAGCAGTTATGTTACTGTGAAAAATGTAAAGAAAATAAATAAAGGAACTATGAAAACTAAAAGCTTCATTATTATTAATGAATGCCGTGTTAACTCAAATTATAGCTTTACAGAAATGCCACCATGTCAGCTGGAAAGAAATTTTACTTTTAACCTTCGCAATTTGTGTGCTTCAATATTCCAACATTAAATGAATGCTGTGGGACTAATGATGGGGATTCCTGTAATCCACACACATCTGTAAGTCCTCTTTAGTCAATTGTACCTAAATTGTATTTAATTCTTGTTGCTCATAAAATGCTATAGTTCAGGATTACCCAGTTAAGGTAAGGTGGTACTGTTAACATACTTGAAATAACTGAAGTACACAAAAAACCCAAACCACATCCTCCTAGAGACTTATTCACTTCTACAGCTACACCTCTTTATTAAAACACATAAATCTGCAGGCCAAATTAGTAAAATCTTTGTACAGCCCCTAGCTTAGACAGGAGCTCACAGTGAACCAGAGAATCACGGGTCTGACGCTCGACAGAGGCAATCATCAGCCGCATGATGCGCTTGTAGGCAACTGTTGCAACGTTCTCCTTCTCACTTCCAGATCTTTGAGATCTGAAAAAAATTTTAAGGACTACCCTTGTTTCCTTTCTTATAACTATTATAGCACCCTGGGAGATAGCTTGGGAGCATCTTTGAAGTTTTTCTTCAGGTATTTGCTTTTCATTTTTTCCCAAGTTTGATAAATATATGGAAGGTTGAATTTAGTAAAGACTGTGATGAGGGGATCATTAGAGAATCTGTATGATTTAGGGTACCACCACCTCTCGGGGGGTAGCATCACTGGGAGCTGAGCCTATGTGACTGTCTACTTGTTCGCCTCAGTGCAAACTGCTGGCAAAGATAGCTACAAGCAAATCCAAAGTCTGCAAAGGACGCCAAAATATAAAGGAAGAGATGGACTTTGTCTGTCTGAGGGGCACCTCCCCCCAAAACATCTCAACTCTTCATTCCGTCTGTGGCTGGTAAATCCAAGCTTGTAATGCCTAAGAGAAAGACCCTTCACCTACAGCCGAACTCTGTTAGCATTCGAGACTTTGTCTTTGGACTTCACTTGTCTCCTCCCACCACTACCGAAGGGCCAGGGTCAATTCCTCCCCCTCCACTCATGATACAAGCAGCTGCTTTAAATTTTGCCAGGTACACATGCCCCTGGGAAGCTCTGCCGTGGCAAGAACATTGCCCTCCAGCCAGTCCAGCTCCTCGTCCTCTGCCAACATGGTGAAGGGGCTGGGGAAGGAGGAAGAGCAGGGGGCAGCATGGAAAGCTCTTTGTGGGTATTATACTCTTATGCTGATGCAACTGTGCCCACTCCATCTCAGGGGGAGCCGACACTAGGATTTCCTTGGCTTGTTCCACCACAGAGGTAATACACAGGACCATCTGATCCCCATGTCAGTACTTATTTTTTTTTTCAGCAGCTAGCCCCACATCCCTTTTATATAAAGAGAACTATTTTCCTACCTTAAATTTCTGAAACTTTTTTTTTCCTATTAAAAAACCTGTAGCGAACCAAGGACCTTTCTTACTGATACCAGTGCAAAGTACAAGCTGCAGCTAACTCTGCAGGCACTGCCTTGCTTTCAAGCCCTGGCAGGCAGGAGCAATGCAATGCAAGCCCGTAACGGCATGGGGTAAGGCTCCAGCCTTGCTCACGGGCATTAGGGATGGATGCTCACATGTGGCTTTGCTAAGTAAAGTAGCAAGCTCTCCTAGAAGCTACCACTGTGTTTAAATGTATTGCATTGATGGAAATAGGGTGCAGAAAGGCCCAATATCTAAATTTCATGAGAGCTCACGTTACTATTAACTGAGGAGATGGTAATAAATTTTGTGTAATTTCCTCAGCCCCAAGTTTATTACACTTCTCTCTCATTTCCCCTGAAATTCAGGCTATTTTTCCTCATTCTTCTCCAAAGGCATGATATAGTGTTATGCTACTCTGTTAAACAATTACTGGGTTCCTGCTACAGATACACTTTCATTACCTCCTCTGAAAGTAAAGCACTTCTAGGCAAAAGATTCTCGGTAAATATATGATGCAGATTGGCATGTCCAGCAGTCATTAAACGAAAACAAACAGAAAACCTTCCAGAAATGAAATAAGCAGACCCTGAAGGAAGAACCAAAGTACAAGTGTGTTCATGCTTGTATTTGTACATGATTAAGCTTATGAATAAAAGATTAGCATCTATGTGTTTAATTGAATAAAAAATTCTGTCACATCATGACAAACTATTCCATCTGGGATGTTACAGAACAGCCTCGGTTTTTACAGTGCTTGAAAATTTTAGTTAACCAAAAGAGCATTAAAAAAAAGGAAAATGAATCCGTGGAATATATTTGAGTGACAACAGCTAATGATATATATATGTAAATATAAATATATATATGTATATGTGTATATCAATTTGCACAGGACAAAACTGAATAGAGGAGCAAAGTGATGGACACCCTGACCTGCTGCAAAGCATTTTCAGTGCAACTATGGTAAGTTGGACTACATGAGGCTTGGACTACACATCATTTATGTGCAAAGGGAGGTCATACTGGACCTAAGTCTTCCCTCTTCTGATTTTGTTTGCATTAATAATGGGTAGTGACACATATACAAAAACATGCATAGCAAGAGCCTCAAATGCAGTCTAAACTAGAAAAGTCTCAACAAAACCACTTCATTTGTGGCATTTTTACAGGCTGGATAGGAACACACCAGAGAGAAATTAACGTGAGTTACACTGGAACTGATAGATAAATCTATACATCTACTTTCTAGAGAAGGGAGGACTTAAATTTCCTGCTTTTTCACTGCAGCACTTTTAAGCAGATCATAATTACAAAAATCCCCAAACTCCGTATCAAGTATAAAATTGTCAACACTCTACATTTTGTTTGGGACGCTTGTGGAAAAGCAAGAGCACTCCAAAAACTTGCAGAAGTCTATATTTGGGTTTGTCTGCAAACTGAAGGAAACTTGTATTTTAGTGTTAACCATCTCAGGGCTGCATTAGAGCTATATATATATATATACACACACACACACACACACATATACTGTATACATATATAACTGTATACACATGCGTGTCTGTGTCACGTACACGACAGGTTGGTACCTCCCACGCATGGGCTGCAGCCCCTGTGCACTGGCAGCCACTGTGTGCAGCCACTGTCAATCACCCAGCTATAGTTTTCACCAGGCTAGCCCTAGCCTAAACTCTACCCACAAAAGTGATGTTTCTGAGCAAAGGTCAGAGAAAAACTACCCAAAGCAAGGCAAGTGCAGCTGGTGCCGATGGAGGGAGTTACGCGCTGCTCAGCAAAGTCATCCTAGATTATAGCAGTGATGAGTCTCCTCCATTTGGGGGATTACTGTACCTAAGAATGACAGTTTAATAATAGATTTTACATATTTTTACTACTAAATATATTCTTCCAGCACCTACTGATTTATTCGCCTACATGTTTTCAATGAATTGTCAAACATAAAGAGACGTAGCTTGTCTTCACTGTATACTACCTCAGTCGGATGGTCTGTTGGCTGTGGCACCATAAGCTGGTTGTGATGCTGAAGTACAGTCTTCAAATAATCTAAAACAGTCTGGCAGGGCACTGCATGAAACAAATTGCAATTACTGTATATTAGCTATCTAGCACAAAATAGAACAACAATATTAAATCAAGCAGTGTTCAGGATCTGTTTTGTTCATCTGTGAGATTTATTTCAAATAGGAAATACTTCTCCTTTTGATTTGTGCAGACATTTCATTCAATAAATATACAATGGATGTTGTATTTCCTATGTTGAGATCTCTGACATTGCTTTTATTTTATGCCCACTAGTTTCCAAAGGTTTTTTTTTTCTAGTTTGAAGTTATAATTATTACAAATGCAAATTAGGTCAGCAGTAATGATAATAAGAAAAAATCTGTAAATACTGTGAACAGCCCAAACCATACAAAGGGGAAACATGTCTCGGACCTAAATCATGCACTGATTAACATGTAGATATGCTCAAATGTTTTTGAAACTACAGTCTGATTAACTATACTGAACAGATTTAATGATTCATATACTTTAATTTCTTTTCCCTCCCTCCTCCCAAATCTGTTATAAAACTAGGTGTTAGGCAAATTGCTTTATTTCTCTTCCCCTCATCCTCCCCCCTTTCCATTCCCATCACTCTCATCCATTTCAGTAGTGGTACCAACATCCTATTCCCTTCTGCTGAGGTGATAGGTTAATTAGGGATGATTCAATTACGGGTCTCTCTTAAGCAGATGCTGCCACATCCCTGATTAACTCTGGAGTATTTCTGAGATACAGTGCTCTTCTCCGGAGCCTGAAACACCGCAGGAGAATTAAACAGATATTAACCCAACATTATGACTGACTCGTGCAAGATGAAATAAGCATCATTTTCAAGGCACCTTATCATTCTTACATTTCCTATGAGTTGTTTTTGTAAAATATTCAGAGATAATCTTAGCTTCAGCTAAAAATCCAGGAAAAGTATTTCAGTGTTCCTTCTTTTTTATTTCATTATTTCTTGGCATTCAGCCTTTACACCTGGAAAAATGTGGTGTTTCAGGCTTTGGCTTAAGCTGGCAATCTGAAAGCAAGCACTGAAATCACTGAGAATGTCTCAAGGTAGGATTTACAGGTATTTTCTACTCTTTCCTGGACATCCACACTGCACAGCAACTATGCCCCTGTCTAGGCAGACAGGGTGCAAAACACCTTTACGCCATGCAAAACAGACTCTTTACTGAGGGCTAAGCTGTGTTACATCCAGCAGTCCGCATACAGAAGTCATGCAAAATACCCAATATGAGTAATAAATTCCTATCATTTCACCCCACGCTGACCTCTCCATAAAGACAACCCACCAGTGTGATTACTCCTGTTTCATTTGATGTATCGCACTTTGCCATAGGAGGTTAGGAGATTATACGTTAGGCAAAAGTTAGCGTTTCAAGTAACTTGTACCTCTTTTATTTCTCCAGTGACTTCACTGCTTATTGCTAGACCAGGGCAGTGTCTCGGTAGCATAGCTGCTACACAGCGACACTGCTGTACCAGCAGGAGAGCCTGGATGCTTTTTTTTTTTTGTAAGAAAAGAAGCACTTTTAAGTGTCATCCAATAGTTTCAGAAAATGTTTCAATTCTGAAAAAGGCAGAAGGGCAGTCAAGCTTAACAGTCCCACCAACATGTTCAGTGGCCTTCCTGTAATGAGAACTGTGTATTTAGCATGTAGCAGCAATCAAAAAATTCAATACAAGTTCTTACATGGAATCAAGGAGAAAAATAACCACAGGTAACATTTTACTACACTGGATACTAGTAAGAAGGTGTGACAAAAAGGATTTGTCTTTTTTCCCCCCCGTTTTTATATACAGGAATGCATATGTGGGAAAAAGAAAAGTTTGGTTTTTTTTTTTTTTTTTTTCCATGTGGATGGGCTGAAGGCTAAGATTGTATTTTGAGATCCTTTTCTTACACTCTGTGTGTGTTTGCCGTCTAGCATGTCCAAAATGAAGATTAAACTAGGAACGCCCATACACAGGTTACTCTCTGATGAAGAAGGCGTTCAAGAAAGAGACACAAGGATGACGAAGGCTTGCTGTCCTGGGCATCGTCAGAAACCCTGTGACAAGGTCAGCAAAACCTCCCACCTCGGTGGAAGCTACCATGGGCAACTGCATCTCCTGTGAGATCCTGGCATCTCCTGCGAGGAAGGAAAAGGCTATGATGGGTGATTGTACTGCTGCCTGAAAGATGCCTGATGCTTGGGCTTGGAGGAGAGTTGAATGACACTTCGGAAATCAGAGATACTTGCAAAGTATCCTTTTCGTGCCCTGTCTAAATGTGTTGGGTTTTGTTTAGCAAGCTCACTGAGGACGCAGTTGCCAAAGCATCAGCAGTATCTGGAAGCTTTAGACTTCTTTGGTCCCCATGAAGCTGTGCTCAAAACAGTCTGTGAAGTTTGCACTTGCTTTTCTGGTTATCTCTCTGTCCCTGGTGATGACCTGACGGCTCTCAGCCATACTTGGTACTATTACCTGTAATTATGTGGAACAACGTGAGGCCTGAAAGGGAACAGAATATAATGCATTAAAAATGTCTAATTTTTAGGAGCTGATCTCACAGCAGGATGGTATTTTACCCACAGTAATTTCACCACAGGCTATCCAAAGATGTATTTACTTATGTTCTTCCAAAGGGATGGGACACAAGCGAGAAGCAAACACGAAACTATTTAACCTGTTGTGTCCCCAGCAGAGGAAGTACAGCTCTACTTTAACTGTATTCTGCTGATAAAATGCTTTCTCATTATCGGTGAGAAATATGAAGGTACTAAAATCTGGCTGAAGCTTATAAAAACTTCTATCTTCATAAAAGCAGTAATGTTTCGAGCACAAAATTGTATGATTTTATTATTATTCTAGTGTCTGGAGGACTCGGAGCACTTTTGACTTGTAAAGCCATCACAGTTTGCTGTTGGTACAAATAACCTCAGCCTTTCAAACACCAGATGCTACTCGCAAAGCCAGGCTTCTCGGGCTGCCGTATTAACCGAAGCCTAAAGGAAGCCACAAAGACGGCAGCACGAGGCTAAGAGTCAAAGCTTCGATTTTGCTTCTGTGTCCCTCTTACGGCTCTGCAAATATTCGTTGCTGAGAGATAAGAGGAACTGTTTCCTCCAAACCCTGCAGCAAATGTAACCTTCTAAGAGCCTGCGGCTTGCAGCTGTGAGGATGAATAATCATTTAAACCTACTAGCTTATTTATTTTGTATTTCTTTGACTTTGATGTGGTCTCTAGAGAGTTAACAAGATCATAACCCCGAGAGCTGATACTCTGCATGCTTATGCACGTATCCACTATCACCGACATCACCAACAGGGATCTGTGCCTACTGTAACCAATGGGAAAAACGCTAATGTCAAAATAACACTTGCTTGTTACGATCTAGTAGAAAGCCTGCAGGGAGGCAGTAATTTTCCTGCCCATTAGGAAGAAGTTTCCACAGCCTTTACTTTCTGAAAGTGCCAGTGTCTCAGAAAAGACACTGAAAGTGGCAAAGCAACCTGGCCTGCAGCGAGTGAAAGAAGAGCGAGATCTTTGCTAAAGGGCGAGGAGGGGTTGCTACAGCCGACTTTGTGTGATGGGGAAGGCTGGTCTTGCTAAGATGCTAAACAGGACACGTGCAAGAGGTGGCCGGTCTTTGTTGCTTATTGATCCAAGTTTTAAGACTTCGTTGTTATTCTAGGCAGCTGTACATTTTAACAAGTGGTTCTTCAGCATAGCTTGTCACAGCTTTCTCTGCAGAGTACCCCAATTTCTAATAAATAGTTGAACAGTGTGGTGGCCACCGACCATGTCAATGACAAAAGTCGGGCAGCAATCTCTCAGTCTGACCTGCCATACAGCACAGCAACTCCCCAGATTAAATCCTCTTTGCACCAGACAGCATCAGCAGGTAAAACACAGTACAACTCAAGTCGTCATCGCCCAGCAACACAGTCTCTACCCTAGGCTCGTTGTTACAGCATCTGCTATTTCACCCTCAGAAACATACACCTTATTTCAAGTTTGCATTTTGTTTTCCTCTGATTGGGTTTTATAAAATCTTTGGAAAAGAAATGGAAAATGTCTGTCACCTGTTATGTACTTATAGTTAGTGGTGAAGTAATTTCTCCACCTTGTATTCGCTAAGCTCAACGTTGACCTTCCTGAGACGCTGGGCTCACGCTAAAAGCAGAGTCCCTACGCCTACTCACGTGTCTGTACATCCGAAGACCACATCAGCCCTTTTGGTCATGCTGTGCATCAATACTTGGCCAGAAAGCCACCACATCCTCCGAAAGCCTTTCTCTGTGTCCATTTCCCAGGGGCTGAAATCGAGTAGAGCAATGTTCTCTGTGCCTCAACACAAGGTAATGCTGCACCGTGTTTGGCCAAGTCTGTCACCTCTCACCTTCCGCACTCACTGCTACTTCTGCACTGCTTGCAAGCTGTGAGCAATGGTCATATGCTTTCTTTCACTGATGAAAGTATAAAAACATGGGCTGTGAACAGTTTCACAAAGAATCCCTCCAGAAATTCACCTGCATCACGGCAATTTCCTGAATACAAAGGTATTTATATTTTTTTAAACCACTTTTTGTAATATGATCTTATGTAACATCCTGAATATCTGCAGTACCCTCATCAACCAAACTTTTAATCTCATCAAAACCGTAATTTGGCAAGGTGTTGTTGGGTACTAACTCCATTATTCTCTTTTAGTACTCTATTAATTGAAGCTGGCATCAGCTGTGCAATTAGTTTGTCTGGGCTCAGTATCAGGCCAACGAACCTAGAATCATCCAGGACATCTTGTGTGTCCTTTTAAAAAAAATAAAAAATCATACAGTATTTGCATCCTTCAGTCTTCTGGAGCATCCCAAATATTCCAAAACATAAACAAAATCATAGTCAGAGTCTTCTTTGTCCACTTTCATTTTTGTTTTAGCTCTTGAAGTGAGTTGTCGAAATCTCAGAGTTTTGAAAACATCACACTTTGGTAGCAGCTGCCTAATGCTTTTGGCAATAAGTTGATGTGCACTTAGGGAAGAAAAGCCGGTGTGCCCAAGCAGTTACTGCTCCCGGCCACCTGTACTGCAGCTCTCCTGGCGATGCCAGTCTCTGAAGGAGGGACTTCTGACTCCACTCTTGAACCACTCTGTCTCACAACCTGGGCTGGAATCAGCACCTCTTCATCTTTAGTAAAAAGGCTGGCAATTCTGGCACTGCCTAACAAGCTCTTCATTGGGAGAGAGCTGTGGCAGACAGCTGAGGTTGCAGTTCCACCAGAAGCTCCTGTTGAATGTGTGCTAACACCCAGAGTCACAGTGGAAATGGAAAATATTTCTACCTGCTTACCATCATCATCATATTGGTGTGACTGCATTATTTCACTCTTCACAAGTACCAGAACAGAAATACTCAATGCACAATTCTGTATTATTGACAAAACCTACCACTTCCACCTGATAATGGCCCGATTCTGTTATTAGGATGCCATCTTTTTCCTTTAATTTGCCAGGGAAAGAATGCCTCCTCGACAGAGTGCTCCAGGTTTAATTATTAATTTTTCACTGATCCTAACCTCTGCTTTTTACTCATCACCATCAACTTCCCTTCTACTCCATTTGTTATGTTTCTAACTGTTCCTTTGCTTTCCAAGTTGGTTGTTTTTGTAACCAGCATGAAACTTTTCCTCCTAGATAGTCTTTTGGGGCCTTCAACAACATGCTTTTAATGTTTCCCAAATATCACCCACTCTTTCTTTTTTTTAGTCTTCGGCTCTAATAATTTTTTCCAACTTTTTATGAAGTGCCAAGAACATCTCTACTACTGGTTTGGGCTGGGTTTTTGCTCATTATAAATGTTACTGCGCCACAATCACTTGTACTGGTATCTGTCAATATGGGGGCTCTCATTTAGCCTCCCCAAAATGTGACCTCCAGTGTTAACACACTCTGGTGCTATTTATATCGCCAAAGCACAGTGCTATGAAGAGATACTTGGGCTTGCTGTAAATAAGGCATATCTCCAATGTAAATACGGTATATCTCCAACCTCTCCTGCGGCATCAGACAGCCCGAGAAAGAAGGGACGGCTCACCTCCGGCTCGGATGCGTGTCTCCCCATGGTGGCCTCAGCCCCATAAGCAGACAGTAAGAAATCTGGTTATTTTGTTCATTAATGAGATTTGCTCTGTAGCCAGCACTGCCTAGTATTCCTCCTGGTGTTTTGCACAGCAGAAGACAAATCCCTTAGCACTCGAGACCATTTACTTCTTACTTGCAAGTGAGGAGGAGGATTGGGAAGGGCGTACATCTACATCCACCCTGCTCAGACCGGCAGCTGTTAGTTAAGACTGGCTCAGTATTGCAATGTGTCCTCCTTTGCTTGACCTTGAGCGATGCTTCACTCTGAGTTCATTGCAGGGCATTTCTGAATTGATGCTCGACTGTCAAAAAGATGTAACAAATGATAGGGAACCTGCTGACGAACTACACAGCGGTGTGAATTTCTTATAACATTAATGGAGATGCCTTCTCTGCCTGAGATTTGGACAAGTGGGCAGTATAACATGGCTTGGATTATTTTAACTCATATGCTCATTTATTTCAATAGTCAGCTGAAAGCCAGCGAAAGCTGCATGAACAGGCCATGAAGACAAGTTGTTGGGGTGCGATGAGCTGGAATAAGAGCAAGAGGCAAGGAGAGATGGGGGTTAGTAAAGAAGAACTGATCTCAGTACTCAAGACCCTACAAATGTGGACGTTTGTAACCGAATGGTAAAACAAAACCAGCACCCATGTGTAGTGACAGCAGCCAGCAGAAGTCAGAAAAAGCGACGCTACACGCAGAAGGGTGTTAAAGATTGGCTAAACTGACCTACGTGCCTGCCAAAAGCAGGGAAGGGAGAAAAAATTACAGCAAATATCCCGTTACTTTTAAAATCCCTCTCAGTTGTGTTTTCCAGGCGGAGTGGAAAACCGTTTAACTTCTCTTAATCTGCATCTGAAAAGCCATTGTACTTCTTTTAATTTTCTTTTCCAAAAATGTTTCTTCCAGAAAGAAGAAAGAATGTGCCCCTTCCATACTCTGCTGGGACATACACCTCTGCCTAAGCAACAGAAGAAAAGAGACAGAACAAGGCAGTTGTGCATCTCTCATTTAAGCGATGCTGCCACATGCTCCTGTGGCTTTTATTTTGTCTGTGCTCCCTCACTTTCCTTCTACTGAATAGAAGGTACCTCTTTTTGTCCTCCCTTTCACCCAGGAAGTCCTCAGGGCAGGGACCTCCTCTGTAAACCCCTCTAAACATTTACACTGCTGATATCTAACAGGGAAACCAAGGAGCCCCCAGTGAGTGGGGACAGCAGTTTGTGTCACTAAAATGCCAAATGTTGACCTGCAAAATGCAAATCAAAGTTGAGACCGGGGAGTTCAGCCTCCCCAGGCTGAACCACAGCTCCCCCCAGAACTCCCCCCAGCTCTTGCTCCCCAAGGTAGGCTAAGAAACCTGACCCCCCAAATTTTCATGGGTTTTCACCCAGAAGTGTGGAGGAAACAGATTAATAAAGCCCCAGCCTGCTGCAGTTATGTGTTTCAGTAAGTTTTTGTACTCAGGCTGGTTTAGCAAACTAAGCCAGCACCCCCAAGCTGCAAGCAAAGCTGTGCTGCAAATTCAAAGGGGTTCTCGTGCCAAATACTGGGCGACCGTGCTCGAGGGTCTCTCTTCCCAAAGTAACTTCATGCTTTGAAGCTGAAGAGCAGAAAGAGGCCAGAGATCAGACCAAAACATCCAGATCATCAAGGGAAACCAAAGAATTGGTTAAATGTGAACATCAAGAAAAAGGACAAAAAAAAAAAAAAAAGACATGAAAAAGTGTTCATCATAACCCTTGATGTCTGCTTTATCTACGCTGCGGCTGCGGTAGGCTCTTTGGAAACGCGATGTTCTGAAAGTATAAAGGAGACAGGATTTTTGTAGGGAAAAGTAGTATCTTTTATTAGATCATCCGATATAGTCAGGAAAAAGAGTCAAGCCTTGGGCACACAAAACCGCCTGGAAAACTTGTCTGACTTTTTCAATTACAGTGATATTAACTCTACCTGCAAATGCCTCTCTGCTTTGGCCACTTCCAGCCATCATGAACGCTGTCTCCATAGGTGATCACCTCTCTACATCTGAGGGGTTTTTCCGCCCCCATCCTTCTGCTGTTTGCTGGAGTATTTTTTGCTGCCAGGCTAATGATGTAAGAAGAATTACTGCATTTATCACACACAATCTTACTTATTTATACCTTTTCACTACTTTCAGGCTGGTTTGCCCGAAACCATACAGCATAGCTGGAAGCACCAGGAGGCAAACCCTCACTCATGTGTCCCAGCCTTTGCTTTAACCACCTGGAAATATTTTCTTCCTTTCAGGCCAAAAACCATGAGAAAATCATGCTGACAACAGCAAAGGAGAACTGCTTAGTATCCTTACATATTAGACGGTCTAAATCCAGGTCTTACATGCAGTTTCACAAATAAGTTCTTAATTTTACTACTGGGAATGTATCACAGTCCCAGTAATTTTCATACAGAGGAAAGAGATTAGGAGACACTTTCCTCCTCGTATCGCTGGATTACTTTGCTCTGTTCTTGACGGTCTCAAAACCTTGAAGAGCCAATGATAAGTTTGCTGATCTCCTTCCAGGCGTTATCTAATCTTTAATTATTTTCCAAAACAAGACAAAAGAACACACTGAATGAAAATGTTCTCTTCAGTTTGAACTGAAAACTGAAAATATTTGATTAATGTTTTTGCCTAAAAAAAAATATTGGAGAAAACTGCACAAGTTGCAAGAAGTTGCATTGCTCCAAAACCAAAGCACTGAAATATGAAGTTTTCTTCATTTATTCCACAGCTGAAACAATTAAGATTTCACACGAATTTAAGCACTGGTTCAGTCAAATGAAATTAGTATTTTTTGAGAAAAAAAACAAACAAAAACAACCAAAACATACGCAATCTTTCACCCACATAATTGTTTTTCTCCAGTGGTGATCTGCCAAAGAGTGATGCTAGGCTATGGGCAAAAAGATCCTACAGGACTGGAGGGCTTCTACAGCAACAAGGCACAGTCCTGAAACCTGAAAAATCTTCCTTTCTGTGTCCAAAAGCTGCAGGAGGATATGTCTTCTGTAATATTTGTTAAAAAAAAAGACGTTGCCTTTACATCTGCTAAGAAAACACTCTTCTTCCCAGTAGTCTCTTTGTGAGCCATGCAAATGGTACTTTGCAGAGCTAGAGGCAGAGATGTACAGCGGTAACTATTTTTAGATCGCAAACTCTCATGGATTTTAAAAGGGTTTTTGCATATGGAAAGTAAAAAAAAAAAAAAAAAAGAAATGCAAAGTATTTCAGGAAAAGGATAAAATGATTCATAGACGGTTATAGAGCAGAAAGGAGGGGTTGGTGCTTTTATCTTCTGTTGACAGGGCTGCCAGTGGGAGCCGCAGTGCCCGCGGGGAGGGCACGGTGCATGCCTCCCACCGCACCATCGGGTCCCCTGCCAGCCTCACCCAGCAGCTCCAGCCCAGCTCCCTCAAGGATGAGAAGGAAAACCACTACGTCAAAGAAACCTGCTCTTTCAGTGGCTTGATGGGACAGTATGGCAGCCTCCATGCTCATCTAGCCGCCTCCACAGTTGCTTCGCTGCTGCACTAATCACCTTGCGGAAGGTGTATGAATGCACAGGGAAGAAAATTTGTGCTCTGAGATGACTCTGATGTGATGGATGGTGGCAAACACCACCGAAACCTTCTGCAGAAGGCTTTCTGGCTCCCTCCTGAGGCATGCAATGTCTTGATGGGCAAAAAAAAAAATGCTCAGAGAACGAGCGTTGCAGCCGTTTACATACAGAGTTGGGTGTTTCAAGTCACAGAAAAATTTCTGCTGGCTTCTTTGGTAGCAGAAGCTCACTGGAGCCAAATCAGCACTGGAGACAAAAATAATTAGATACCACCTTTAGTTGATTTTTGATTAACCTTGCTCAGTGGTGGCTGTGGGACTGCCTTGGGGAGCTCAAATCTCTGTCCTACCACGTAGTAAAACCTGAGGGCACCTTCTGTGGCTCTTAACGCTTCCCCAAACACATGGGGCACTTTAGATGGACCTGTATACATCACTCAGGCAGCAGCAGATGCATCTGATGATGGTTTTGTGTTGGCTGATGAAGTCATATGTCCTTGCACATTTATTTTATGTTTGTCTGCTTCCTTTGACACACTGTTAACAAGGTGTTTCATTACTCCTGGGGGGTGGAAAATGACTATGCTTATTTATGTTTATCTCTCTTTTAAAGGGAGATGAAAGGTAACTGTGATGACCGAGCTAAAGACTGGTTGCTTAGCCCGGCATTAAACCTAGCAAAACACAGGGAATCGCAACGCGATTCAATTCACTAAGAACTAAAGAATATGAATATAATTAATGCCACTCAAAATGGTCTTATAGAAAGTGTATCTTGTCAGACTAACCTGATTGTCATTCTTCGATAAGATTATAGGTTCGCTTGAAAAAGTTGGGTTGAACAGATGTAATATACCTAGACTCCTGAAGGGTATTTCACTTACTACCAGGAGTTATCTGATTGCAAAAGCAGCAACACACAACAGCAGTAGACTAGAGCATACATGGATTAAGGACCTGTTACTGACACCTCAAGCATTTGTCGCTGGGGGAATCATCATGACTAGATGCGTTTCTAGCAAGGCTCCACAGGGACTGACAGCAGCCTCAATACCGTTCAATATTTCTAACCAGGACGACAAAGTTCTGGATGATACAGAAATCAGTGCACCAGCAAACAGTGGGCAAACAGGGCAGCCAAAGCAATCCAGATCACTTAGTACACAAACACAGCCAAAGACAGAGTACGTACGTCTAGGAAGAAACGCACACAGAATGAGAAACTCAGCTACACGACCGGTGGCCAAATGACCAGGGCAACCGTGGGTGGGAACAGAGAGACTATTCACCTTTGCTCAGGCAGATACGAACACATTGCACATATTTCCAGTGCCCAAATTTTAACGAAATGAGCAGAAGGAGAGAAAAGAACTGCAAAAGAGGATTCAACTCATTTGAGGAGTTTTAAACAGCTCTGTTTGCTTACTTTATCTAAGATGGTAATTAAGTCAGCTTTCAATCTGTAAGAAGTACCTTCAACCAGAAAAAGTACCAAGTCCTATACAGCACCTCATTCAGTGGAGCAAAGCACAAAAGTCAACAGCTGGAAGCTGATTTCAGATAGTCAGGCTGGGAATAAGGCACACATTTTCACCAGTGTAATTAACCACTGGAGTCAAGTGTCAGGGTAAGAGGTGCAGCCATGGCTCACCAGAGTCTCCAACTCAGCACTGGAGGCCTTCTGAGATATTACTTGAGTCAAACGTAAGTTATGCTTTAGTTAAAGTCAAAAAGATTACTGGGTTCAATACAGGCGATTCAACAAAAGCTGTAGGTCAGATTATAGACCCTAATGATCATTTTTGGTATTACACACCTGAAGCTAGGACCCAACAGGAGTTGAAGTCCACACGATTCCCTTTGTCACACAGTGTTTCCACATGATGTACAAACCACTACTGAATTCAGTGAGAGTGCACGAGTAATAGCGACTCCAGATTTTGGGAGGGGTGGGGGAAGTATTCTAAATTTTGAGTTTTCTCTGCACTGAACAATGTTGCTTATGGGATTCGCTGGTACCCCCGGGGACCAATGCACAAAAGAAAACCACAATGCAATACAAATAATGCATAATACATCACTGACAGGTGTGGAGAAGAATTATGAAGACTGCTGCTTGCTTTTTGTTCAGATTTTGCAACTGCACCAACATACTGCGGACGTAGTTGATTACTGCCTTCTTCCTTTCTGCATAGTTAGCAGTTTTGAAGTATTTTCTGTCTTGCAGGCCCATGCTATATTACCTGTGCTTTTCTGCTATTTAGGGATTAGTTCAATTAACTTTGCATGGACCTACCCTAAGCAACTCAAACTTTAGCTAGCAAAGGTGCAGCTCCCTAGCGTTTATACGTCAGAAGTGTGCTTATTTTCTTTGCTAAATTCCAATTTGCTTTCAGTATTATTATTTGAGATTTATTTTTGCCTGTGCTTAAAGTTTAGAGGATATGGCTCCAAGATACCTTGTTCCTATCTGATACTACTCTTCAAGTATCTCAGCGCATGTTAGCAGTGAGAAGTCCTATGTCTAAAGGGGCAAGAGAAGTTTTTCACAGAGGAGATTTCTATTAGATGGGGTTTTTCTGTCTGCTTTCTCTCTCCCAGTGGCTTCTAAGTATTGCTGAACTGGAGTTGTTGTCAAGTTTTTTTTTCAGGTTTTATTTGAAGATGAATGGGAGGAGATGAATTGCTTCTCACTGAGCTAACAGCAATTTAAGAGATACTGTTCTAGGCAAAAGCCAAATATATTTCAGTTAAAAGTATGGATGTAACTTTGAATAGTTTCTTTAAGTAACCAAAAAAGGAGCCCCAAAAGGGAATTAGGTTTATAAGAACAAGATACATAATTAAGTATAACAGCATACATTTGAAACTACTGCGACAAACCACTTGATGTTTGGAATTTAGGATTACAAGTACATCCCATCCTGAACACAGCTCACTAGTCTAGGACTCAAGATTCACATGGATGAGTACCAGCAGATGATTTTCCAGTGGGCACAGCTATAGGAATTTTGGCTGGAGACAAATTCCAGGGTTTGATTACTATGATCGCTGCAACCTTAAAAAACAACTAGAACTTAAAACAAACTATTACCCAAATTACTTTTATCACTGACTGACAATATTATACAGCAGCGGATTATTTACCTGGAATGCTCTCCAGTTTCCTACGAAGTTCCTCATTTTCTTGTTGCAATGAAATTACCTCCTGCTCTAGCTCTTGACACCGAGGGCAATAACCTTCTTCATCTTCCTCCTCTTCCTCCTCTGGAAGTGTAGAAGATGATGGGTGACCATGAGATTCAGATGTTGCTGGAGATGTCCATCCACCTAAAGTGTGTACTGGAGAGGTTGAAAGTGGATCCACATCTGCCAAATGGCTAAAATCATTTACTGATGAGGTGTTCTGAGAAGGGAAGCTCCCAGAAAGCAAATAGTTCTGAAGGGAATCAGTAAAAACTCTCAGAAAGGCTGAGGTTTGTTGTTTCTTTTGCATATACTGCATCTCTATGTCTAAAATGTCTGATGTCTGACTATGGACCATTTTCCCAAGCTGACATTGCTCTTGTCTTTCACTATAATTTGGGTTTTCCTGCTTTATACAAGAAATCATGGACTGAGAGTGATTGTTGTCCAGTAGTTTTCCACCACAATTTAAGAGACTTAGAACCCGGCTGCATTGTTGGGCAAAGGCATCCAGAATCATTCGACTCTCTGCAACAGAAGAAAAGATGAATCACAGAAACCTAATGCAAAAGGTTATGCCAGGCAATAGCAGCTAGATGAATGTACATAACCGTTTACAGTAGCATGCATTTTATTTCTAAACACATTAAAATTATGGCTTCTGCTTTAATACTTCTGCAACACTGCGATTTAAAACAATCCCGACTTTGCTTCTATTTTGAGAGTGCCCTTGTGCCCTTGCTGTTAATCACAAATGCATTGTGATGATAGTCACTGCTTACTGCCATCTTCTTTCAGAGGGATTAAGACAGGAAAATGGGGAAGAAAATACAAATTCCATCCAATTTGCTACAAGTAAAAGTTCAAGTAAGGACTCCTCTAGAAGCCTATTTCAAGCTGCTGGTGGCCATCGCCCGTACATATTTGCAGGACTTTGCACTACACCTTCATCCTACGCCTTCTTTCTCTCCAACAAGGCTTCCAAGCTTTGTTTTTTTCTCCCTTTCATTTTTGCTGCACTTCCTTGACACTGGGCGTGGGACACTTCACATGAACCGCCCTCAATTCTATGGACTTTGCTTTTGTTCCTTCTGCTTTGGGTTCCAGATAGGTCCAAGCACAACTCAAAAGTGATAAGCACAAAACCCTCTTCTTACACCGAAGAAAGGCATCAAATGTACAACATAAAGCTCCTCCGGTCAGAGGAATTTTCCTGCCCTGATGACCTCTGATGAATTTGTGGGTAGGTCAGTATCAACGCAGTGGAGAGCAGTGCAGAGTTCTCCAAGCTGCTCTGGACGTAATCAGGAAACTCTACGTGGGGCTGTGCAGCGGTTTCGGGAGGCAGCAGCTCGGCCCTGGAAGCAGGATAAGGATGCCATGCCACATGTCAGCCTTGCCTCTAATGACAGGAGGTGTCACATCTCAGGGAGCAATAGCAGCTACAACCTAAACCTGCATAGTGAGATGGTTCATTTCTGCAGTGTCTATGTACATAGCTCATGCTGCTGTAACAGTTCTTGGAACCAGATGGAAAATGACCAAGACATACATGATGTGACCTGTTGGGTTCCCCAATAAAAATAAATGTAAAAGATTTTTTAGCTTATTCATAGCTGAGTTCCTCTAGGTGTCTAAAAATATGTAACTAACATTTTGCAGGAGATTAAATAAAAAAAAAAAAGACTGGTAGTTTTAAGCGCTGCCAATTTTGGAGAGCTCTTCTCAGGCAGGCTTGACTTTTAGAAAGTGACAAACGCATTTACTTCTGAAAAGGCAACCTGCTACAGATGCATGACAGTAAGCACCCCAGACCTTCACTTATCTTAACTTCATCACTAGAGATGCAAACATAGACTCATCACACTCATAATACATAAAGAACAGAAACATTCAGAATTCAGGCCTTAAGAGGTGGCACTTCTCACGGTACTTCTCCAGGATCCAGAAGATACATCTTCTGGTGGAAGATCTACTTCACACTGAGGTTAGTACAGCTGGCCTGAAGAATATTTGAAACAACACTAATTTGCATTTTTACCATCCTCCAGATCTCTGCAAAGAGGGCAGAGCTGAAGCAGCATACAAATGCTTTCGGTCACAAACGCAGCCCGAGGAGACCTCCCCAGCACAAAGCCTGAGGATGTCACCTCCCGAGGACTTAACCGTAGGAACAGGGATGAGAGGCGGACAGAGTAAGCACAGCCACAGTGCTGGGCTATGGGGCTGCCCAGGGCCAAGCAGCGAAACCCCACTGGCATCTGAAGGATTGGGGTGTCCCTAAGACCACTTAAAGCATCCTCGCAATCAGCCTCCTGCGCTAATGAGTCGTACCACACCCTTGGTAGATGGGTTCAGACGAACCAGGGGAGATTTCTCCAACACACCTTTGATCCCAAACGTTAAGCGATGCCCTCTGTCCACACTACAAACTCCAAAGGGCAGCAATGCGCAGGCACTGCTGCCCCTTTGCAAGGGGGTGCTGATGAGGTGCCAGGTGCTCTGCAGACTCCATACCTGCTGTCCCTCCTGCCCTTCTACTGCATTAACCTCAGGCCAGCTGTCTTTAACCCTTACAATGCAAATGCGAAATCACACAGCACAGCAGCTGTAATATAAATTAAAAGAACGGAACCTCGGTGACATTGCAGCTTTCTGGCTGGGACCTACTGCTAAACCAAAAGAAAATTAAGAAACTCAAGCATCGCTAACAACCTCAAGTCCTGCTTTCTTTGCCTTATTTCTTTACTTCCCACATTTTCCCTTTAAAATTATTACAGGATGATATTGATTGGAACTTTGCAATCCTACTACAGTGCAGTTTTTTTCATTCATTTTAATCCTATAATCCGATTCCAGACCTGAAGTCATATTTACTGTTTGTATTTTAATCATTATGGTCCCTGTTGACAAAACAGTTACTCATTCTTTGCATATCCTTGTTGCAAGGGGACAAAATATGAATGAAACAACTGAAAAGGGATTAGGTTAGTATAAGGGACGTTATTCTAATATTATGGTTTCTCCTAAAATACAGCAAAAAGTAACCTCACGTTTCAAATACCAGCTTTGGAGAATGCTATAATACACACTAACATCAGTAAAGATAAAATTAATGATTAGTTTTGTTGTTAAATTGAATGCATTAGGCACATTCACTGTGATAATGGCTTAAAATGTAACTGAAATTTTATACAGAAATGACAGTATTGATTTAATCTTCAGTTCAGTATCAGATCTACTACAAAGACACAATAACAGCAATTATTGTTTTTTTTCTTAACTTTAACCCATACTCAAAGATAAAAAAAATGAAAGTCAAGGCAAGGCAGGACTATTTTGAAATGCTAGAACAAAGATTTGCAAATGCTTTTTTTGTGGGTATGGCTGGGCCGCAATGGCGAGGGATGCTCTCATTCTGGAAACCTCTGGCTCTGTGCTGAAGCGGGTACCACTTTGAAGTGACTTTTACACCAGTAACAGTACACGTACTCACAGTCTGAACAACCCTAAATGAGAATGATAACTGCGGTTATTTCTTGTGATGGAGAAAAAATAAAAACAAATGCTGCCCATTTAGCATATATCGTAGAAACTGGGATTTCAGCTTTTACGGACTGACTGTAATTAGAAACGCAAGCACTGTGCAATGTCTAATCACTAAGAAATGACAAAAAGTTGTTTTTATGTGATTACTACTGAATAATCACTGATCTATGATTCTTAATGGATTTAATGTAACGCATGTATTTTCTAGGAAAGGAGGATTCTATTGAAATGACTGCACTGGACTAAAACAGTGTAAACAGTTTATTAAAGTCTTATTGTGATATTCCTTTTCCTTATTACGATGCTCACCAACCATGCAACCCTAATGTCTCAGACCCTGCAGTCTTCAGTCTTACAGAACTTCTATCGACTTTAACTAGACTTTTGCCTGAAGGTGGACTTGCTGGATCAGGCTCATAAAGTGCTAATAGAGCAGGATTAAATCGCTAAAAGTATAAGTATTCCTAATTAGGTTATTTGAGAGCGCAAGCAACCAGAAGATACTGTCATACGGCCAATCAGGTACATACAGCATTCATATTTACATCTTTTTCTCATTGATGCTGAACTATGGGGCTTCTTAGCTATCCAACTGCCAGTCTAAAACCAGGGTTTTAGTAAGAGCAAACTTCTGAAACTCAACCTGACAACTTAAACTGATGCATCAGAAAAGATGTCTGGAAAGACTGGCAGGTACAACATCAATTTTTCCTATCCCTGAGGATCTTTTCAATACTTAGTCCAGACAGCTTTATTAATAAGGCATTGTGTCGGGTCTCCATGGCTCTGGATTCAGGTCCTGCCTTTTCCACAGTTTCCTTTGTAATCTTGGGCAGCCGGTTTAAAAAGTCATCTTTCTAACTATTGAGTGGGTCCAAATGCCATACCTTCTCCCCTGCAGGGAATGTATTCATTGGTATTTAATTTTCAGCAAGATTCCAAAGTCCAGGTTCCTTAGCAATTTCAATCATCTCACTCTTCACCTTGCAGTATTTCAGTCCTCTCACCTAATGACTTGCATTTCTTGATTTGTTCAATTATTATCATATTATTATTAATTTAGATCCTGAGGCAGTAGCTGTGTAACCCCCAAATGGTTTTGTCCAAGCATACAGACTTTGCCATTATATTTTTAGGTATGAACACTGCTGTAAATATCCACGCTTTGGTCACAAAATCGAGAGCATTTGACACCTCTCATGACTAAGCAATGCTTTCTTGGGCATTGTGCAAGAAGATTACTGAGACAGTCCAGTGGATGAAGACTACAAGCGTTTGGCCATTTCAGTACGGATCTCATAAATCTACTTCCAGATGAGAGTTCTCAGTTTCTCGGTTAAGGCCAAAATAATGATCTTCACCTTCTCTGTTCACTTAAACTTTTTTCTGTCCGGGCATGATAGAGCTTTATTAACCAGTCATGTTAAACATGTCAGGTTGTTGGCACTGGAGTAATACCTCCAAGGCAGCTCTGCTCTTCTTTCTCTGCTTTCCATGAGAGCTCACCTTAAATTTTAAGGCACACTGTAAGGTCTACATCATGCTTTCCTAAGGAAAAAGAGTTTCTTTGGTGGACTATGATACTGTTTAATGTACATACTACCAAAGATACACATTGTTTTCATACCAGGAAAATAATTTGGATAGACTAATAAAGAATTAATATTTTATAGGAGAAAATGGGTATCTGCTGGTGCTCTGAATGCATCCATTTGTGTGGCATACTCTGCAGCAGCAGTGGCCAGAGTAACCACTATTCATCGCATTGCGGTGCAGTTCCACATTTCTCGTCTTGAGTTAACGCTTCTCATACAGGATCTTCCCCTACAAGATGGGATCTCAAGCTAGATCTTCCCTTACCGTGGCACAGGGTGGAGAACACCTACTTCTCCTCCTGCCCCTAAGCCCTCTTCCTGCAATCATTCTGGAGTCTGGAGGACAGGGTGGTCTCTTAGAAAGGGACTGAGGAAGAAACCATTCACTCCTGGCAAGAGCTCTAACCATTAGGAAAAGCTTCAAAAACATGGAAGCATCCTTACTTGTGGCTGCGTTTGAGATGCCCACTCTCAAAAGCAAACTTGGTGCTCTGAATCCCACGGGGCGAGAAACATGACACGCCTGAAGATTAAGAACCAACTGTATTAAGTGTTTTACTAGCCAGTTTGCTCACAGTTGCCTGCACAAGTGAAGAGGCATCAGCAAAAAGAGGAGAATCTCTGAAACTGAACTTACAAAGTGAGTGTCCCTACAAAACTGTGATCTACAGCCCTCCACCCCTTCATTCAGACAAGCACCCACCAAGTGCTACAGGTAAGCTAAGTGGGAAAACTGTGCAAGTCATGGATGGTGACTGCCTGCCTTGTGGAGAACAATCAGAGGACCTGCAGCTGGATACCCGCTAAGGGAAGGATCCTTCCCTCCTTACAACACTCACCACTCAGAAGATGAACCTCTGGCTAAGAGGTGTTTTGGAAAGGGCCCAGCCCGTGCCCCTTGCTGCTGTGGGGAACGGGTGGGCAGAGACTGTGTGGGCACAGGGCAAAGCGCAGAGCGACCCTGCATGGAGCACAAGCAAATGCTCCCATTCCCCAGGGGTAAAACCCCAGCTCTGCTTCCCCAGCGGTAGCCTGAGCTACTGAATTGGCTCACACACTCGTCAGGGGGATTTCAAGGCTCTGAACGACAGGATGGAAGTACTTCACATACAGAGAGCCCTGAGGTCCCAGCTAGCTCACCCTCAACAGCTCCCTGCTCGGGCGTAACGGTGCTCCGGCCCCTCCAACGCAAGGCACCTGGTGTTTCTCCATCACCGAGCGCGAAGGACAGGGCCATAGCTCAGCAAAGCACCTGTACCTCAGGAATCACAATACCCAGGCGGTCTAAACTGCTAAGGCCTATTGCTTTATCAGTCTCTGGTAACAACTTGTACAAAATCCCACTTTGGCACACCATAGCAAGTTTTTGGTTTGTTTTCTCCTGTTCTGTTTTGCTCAGTACTTAAAAGTCTTAGCTGAGAGAACGGTATGTTGGGACCCATAAAGGGACCTAAAGTAAAAGTAAAGCCTGGATGTGCAGGTGATGGGACAGGGACTTCACAGAACTTCAGTGCATAAACAGCAGTTCCTTAACTATCTTTTATAGCACAGGACTGAAATCAGTGACAAACTTTGAAGCCTGCTCTAGCTCCTGGTTAGTACAGTCCACAGGGGCAGGAGAAAGTCCAAACCTCTGCTCATCAAAGCCCAGAGGGCTTTGCTGTGAATATTGCCCTGTATACCATCTACCACACAGCTGAATGTTTTCCATGGTGTAATCTGCTTCCGTAAAGAAATGCAGGTGTCACATTTATCAGCAGCGCTTTGACTGTGGGCCACACAAAATACTGAAATACCACCATTCGAGCATTTAAAATAAGTAGTTTCAAGAAAAAAGAAAAGATGACCTTCTGCAACGGATCATGGGACTACGCGTCAGAGCCACAAATTTTCAGGCTAATCTATTCAAGTATTAAACTTTTTTGGCAAAGTACTTGAATTATTTCTAACAAGACATGATAAATTCATCCAGTATGCGGTTGCTTCTGAGTGAAAACAGGCATTAAAACATAGCCATATATCCTATTAACTAGCATATCTCCCTGTTTAGTAAGGAAATGTCATCACATTTGTTACAAAGGCAAACAGCAACATACCAAAACAGGATCCAATTTTTCTAAATAAATAAATCAATGATGTGTCAAAAATTAACAGATGAGTTAATATACCCGATGTTATCAAAACCAGATGGTGCTTCATAATATTCATCCTGTTCAGTCAAACCCTGAATATATTCTGGACCATCAGTATATAAAATAGGATGCTGCTATTTGTGATGGCAAACAAAAGCAATCATGCCTGCCAAGCACATACTATAACAGGCAGCATTTCAGCTCTGCTAGACAGAAAGTAATTAGAATGCTTTTAATGTCCAAAAGAATGATGCTGATAGGCTGCCACAGATGTGTAGATTTATGAATATTTATATGGTGGTTTATAGCTGACACTTTTATCAGTTGAAGAAGATAAAATATCTGCCTGACTCAAAAGCTTGACAGTCAGGTTAATAAAATCTCATTAAAGAGAATGACCTATGCAATTATATAGGATTTATTGTAATTCATTTTTGATTGTACTCTGCTTAAAGATGCAATTTCCCATTTCCTGATGCCAAATTTAGGTTGCATAGCAAGATCTACGTGGTTTTTAACTCCAAGCCATCACTAGAAGAAAGATATGCATTCGGCATCTCGGTATCTTACACCTTTAAAGAAAAAAAAAAAAA
>NW_009599241.1:0-1194 GCF_000690535.1 Cariama cristata | reverse complement strand
CCGTGCCCGAGTCAAGTAGCGTGCCTGATCCTGTTAGGCTGGGACAAAGCCGGGGGGAGCCGGCCCCGTCGCCTGGCCCCGCTTTGTGCGAGCAGTCAGGCCGATTACTGCCTGCGGGCTAACATCTTGATAGAGGGGAGCAGGCAGGCAAGGGCTCCCAGCATCCCCTCCAGCCTTTCTGGCCATCTCTCCCCCAAGATGGAGGTTTTGGGGCTCAGCAGAGGTTCTGGGGGCTCAGGACAGTGCTGGGAGCTGGGCACAGCCCAGGTCCTTGGAGGTCTAGCGGGACCCCATGGGACTTGGGTACCTGGGAAAAGAGGTTTTTCCATTGCCTGGAGATGCTCTGCTCCCTCCATTCCAGCCCAGGGTGCTGGGGGCCAGCTCCCAGCCTCACTCGGCTTGTTTTTTAAGACAGAAAGGACACACAAAAAAGCCAATAACCCAGCCCAGTGCTCCAAAGAGGGGAAGAAAAAGCCCCGAGCAAGTGTGGGCTCTGGGGAGAAACGCAGCCTAATAATTCATGAAGGCTGGCTGGGCCGGAGCCGGCCGCTCGAGATTCCCACATACCAACCGGAGCTGCTGCTGCTTCCAAAGAGAGCCCCTTTTATCTGCTTTCGCTTGCTTCACTGAGCCAGGGCAAATCCTTTTGTCTTTCCACAGATTGCTGCTCTTTGTTCTCCCAGCTCCCGCCCCGCTCACCCCTCAGCGTTAAAAAGGGGGACGGGTCCCCATGGGCTGGCCAGCGCTCAGCCGAGGTGCCCACCCGGGCACCCACTCACCCGGCTCTGAGGACAGATGGGTCCCACGGTTGCTGTGGGTGCCACTCTGCCTGCCACATACCCCAGCACCAGGATGCTGCCCACCCCGGCGGATGATGCCACCAGCATCCCGCTTGGCACAGCCACCCCAGTCCCGCTCGCTCCCGCTCCCAGCTGCTTGGTGGGGGTAACTTGGGGTCTGGGGGGGGGGGCAAAGCCAGTCCCCCAGTCCTGGCTGGGGATGTTGCAGCCCCTTCCCCCTCCTCCCGTCCAGAAGCAGCCTGAATAAGGCCACTATTTCATCTGTTTGGCAAGGGGCAGCTTTCAGAGCAGCATTAGCATGAGAAAGCGTGGGGCTGCGTTTGCTGACAATGCACAAGCCGCCCCAGCTCTCCCGGACAAACACACGCGTAAACAGAAGGAATGTTGGGGGGGG
>NW_009599240.1:358-735 GCF_000690535.1 Cariama cristata | reverse complement strand
TCAACGCCGCCGAGACCTGGGTGGACATCAGCTCCAACACCGCCGGCAAGGTACGCGGTGAGCGACGGTGGAGGGGGGGGTCCGGGAAGGATCCGGCAAAGTCCTTGACACGCTTTCTCTACCCGCAGACGCTTTTTGGCAAGCTGCTAGATTCAACGCCGCCGAGACCTGGGTGGACATCAGCTCCAACACCGCCGGCAAGGTACGCGGTGAGCGACGGTGGAGGGGGGGGTCCGGGAAGGATCCGGCAAAGTCCTTGACACGCTTTCTCTACCCGCAGACGCTTTTTGGCAAGCTGCTAGATTACATGCAGGGCGGAGGCGAGATGCCGCAGACCCACGTGCGCTGGATGTCGGAGGGCGGCATCATCGACGGTT
>NW_009599240.1:0-217 GCF_000690535.1 Cariama cristata | reverse complement strand
CGCCAGGGGCTGGCCCCCCTTTTCGCCTTGGGTTACCACCAGAGCCGTTGGAATTACAACGACGAGGAGGACGTGGCGGCGGTGGAGCGGGGTTTCGAGGAACACGCCGTCCCCTGCGACGTTATTTGGCTCGACATCGAACACGCCGACGGCAAACGCTATTTTACTTGGGATCCCAGCAAATTTCCCCAACCTCGCGCTATGCTGGAACGCTTGG
>NW_009599239.1:0-1514 GCF_000690535.1 Cariama cristata | reverse complement strand
ATATTTCTATATGATATCTATTTTTAATCAGCCATTTTGAATAGCAAGTCTTCAGGCCGTACCCTAAAAGTGGCTTTTTTTTGAGAGAGAGCGTGCATTTTTGGGGCAAAAAACTGTTAATCTCTGGTTTTTAATTAAATCACTCAGGGGAATTAGTTAATTAGGTGGAAAAATAAATTAGCGAGGTCTGACCTGAAATGGAGGCTTAAGACTGAGGCTAAAAGATGATATTTTAGGTAACTGCTCCATTTTGGAGGGGATTTTGAGTTAAATTTGCTGGTTAAAATCCCTGAATTTGGGTCTTTTGCGAAACTTCTTGATTTTTGTGGGTTTTATTGTGGATTTTCTTTTAAATGTGAAATTTTGGGTGAGTTTAGGTGAATTTAGGGAGGGGAAGGCTTAGTCTTGGCTTAAAAATCTTAAATTTTAATCCTCTTTTTCCGGGTGGCTTGAGGGGTTTTTAGCAAAGCTGAGCTCCAACCCCATTTTTTCTGTCAAAAAAAGTTTAATTGAACATTTTGGGGGCTTTTTCAGAGCCATTTGACTTCTTTAGGACCCTCAAAAATTTATATTAAAAACCTTAAAGAGGAGATTTCATTTTTAATTCCTTAATTATGAGTTTAATTAATTAATTATCAATTCAAACGGAAAGAAATTTTTTCCCCCTAAATATGGTTATTTCATCATTAATTAAGAGAATTTTAAGCGGAGACTTGGGGGGGGGGGGTTTGCCCTTTTTGGTCCATTATTGTGAATTTTATATGTTTATTTTTTCTCCCTATTTACCAATCACGGCACAAAATGTCTCCATTAATCGAATTTTTAATTAATTATCAATAATTAGGGTTGCTGGCAGTGCGATTTCTCTTGGTCTTGTGTAGTGGGCAGGCTTGGACTGGGTCATTTTGGGTTAAAATAAGTGATTTTGGGGGAGCTGAGGGAAAAATAGTGATTTTGGAGGAGGCTTCTCAGCACCTCGGTTGTCCTAAAAAAAAAATTAATTAAAAATAAGTGGGAAAATGCCAGAAATTGAGTTTTCAAGAGCAGGGAGGATATTTTTAATAGGTAAAATGCACTTTTTTGGCATTTATTAATTAAGTAGAAAAGATAATGAAGTATTTTAGAGTGCTGATGTATTTCATCAAAATTTTTTATCCCCCCTCTGTGATGAAAACTCAATTCTTGTGAAAAATAAGGATGAGATTTATTTTTTTTAAGGGTTTTTAGGTCAAATTGGGATTTAATGTTGTGGGGTTTAATGTTATTAGCCTTAAAAATTATTTTATCTATATACCAGATTAAAAAATATATCACAGATAAAAGGTGGATTTAAGGCAGATTTAAGACATAAAAATATAGAAAAATAAAAATATAGGAGAATGTAAGAATATAAAATACATGTGGGAATATGAGAAACATAGAAATATAGAAAGAAATATAAGAAATATAGAAATATAAAAAATATAAGAAAATTAAGAAATATAGACATGTAAAAAATACAAGAAATATAGAAA
>NW_009599238.1:0-466 GCF_000690535.1 Cariama cristata | reverse complement strand
AAATGCGTCTCCTTTCCCCCTCCCTCTTTACTCCCTCCAGCACTCAACCAGGGTGGCAGCTGACTCTCGACGCCCGGTATACCCGGCGCTTTTGGCAGTTCAAACAACATAGCAGTAGTAGATTCCGTTTCTTTTTCAGGGGAAAGTGCCGCAAATGCTGACGCAGCTACGGCTCTTTCTGCTTTCATTTCTTTTAACGTCTCAGTCACTATTCTCCATAAAGTAGAAAGTTTCTGGGTCTCTTTTGACCCCCGAGAAACTTCATCCCACAGCGTCTGCCCTATTTGATCCCACACGTTTGTGTCAAGAGCAGCGCTAAACGTGGGGATAAAACCCCGTCGCCTAGCCCAAAGTAACAGGGCTTTCAGGGTGGTCCTTTCATAACTCAGACCTCTCTTGGAATATGTTGGAGGAGCTTACCCACTGCCTCTTCATCTTTTGTGAGTGTGGACCCCACCTCCTCACC
>NW_009599237.1:1199-1947 GCF_000690535.1 Cariama cristata | reverse complement strand
GTACCTGCGGCCTGATGCCGTCCCCACGATCTTCCCCCACAGCCCCCCAGTGAGCCCCCCCTTGCTGGCAGAGCCCCTGGAAGCATCTAGAATGGTCTTGACACTCCCACCCCACACCCCGCAAGGATCTAGAAGCATCTAGGGGCTCCCTAGAGGCTCCTTCAGAAAGATCTGGAAGCTTTTGGGAGAGGGAAGTCTCCTCTGGGAGCAACTCGGAGCTCCCCAAAAGGGTCTTGAGAAGTGTAGAAGGGTCTGGAAGGTTCTAGAAGTCCCCTCAGAAGAGGCTAAGAAGCTCTTTGGGGGGTGGCAAGTTGTCCCAGAGGGGTCTAGAAGCTCCTTGGAGGGGTCTGGAGGTTCCCCCAAGGGATTGAGAAGCTCCCCAGAAGGGTCTGGAAGGTCCTCAGGAAGGGGGTTGTTACCTCAGGGTGGCTTTTGTCCCCAGAGTGAGGGGCGTTTCGGGAGGAACCTGCAGTGCTGCCCAACCGCGCTCTGCCATATCACTGCGGCAACCTCCAGAAATGAGGATTTGGGGTTTTTTTTCTACAGAAACAGGAGAGTCCCAGGACACTGCCGGCTGTCACTCAGCTTAAGCAACCCTTCTCGGCAAGTAGCGCGGAGGTGGTGACACCGCGACAGTCACCCGTTCCTGATACCGCCACACTGAAGGCTGCAGCCATCACCCTGGAGCTCAGCTCAGCCACGGCAGCACCGCTCCTTGGCCTGGTGGAGCCGGGGGGTGGCCCCGGGG
>NW_009599237.1:0-1123 GCF_000690535.1 Cariama cristata | reverse complement strand
GAACCATCCACTGCCGTCCCGCTGCCGTATTTCGAGCCCATCCCTGTTGTACCAGCCACTGCGCCGGAGACAGTCCTCTCCTCTGCCCTGACACTGCCCATTGTCTCCACCGTCCCCATTGTGTCCAAGGCGGTGACACCAATGTCAGTGCCGGGTGAGCTGAGCACTGAGGAACTCGTCGGCGTGGTGCTGGTGCTACAGCGGAAGGTGAAGGTGCTGCAGCAGCGGCAACGGCGGCACCGCGCCCGGCTGGAGGCCTTGGAGGGCTTGGTGGAGCAGCTGCGCCGTGAGAGCCTGCTCTCCGAGGAGAGGCTCAAGCTGGTAGGTGATGGTGGGGATGCTGGTGGGTGACACTTGGGGGTGACATCATTCCAAGGGGGGGTGACACCGTTCCTTGGTGGATGCCATTCCTTGCCAGGTGCTGCCGGTCTGAACACTGCAGTTGTGGGGCAAGGGAGGTAGCCCTGTGGTGTCACCCTATGGGATGGCCCCAACTTGGGGACTTCTCTGCATCTCCTCTGCCCCTGTGTGTGTCCGTGTCCCCCCCCTCCAGGCCTGCCTGCAGCCAGGGCCAGTGACACCGGATCCCGCCAGCGCCGTCACCATCATCTGCCAAGAGGAGGAGGAGGAGGCGGTGTTGGTCTATGCTGTGCCACCCCCTGCAGGGACAGCCTATGGCCTTGGCCTGGAGCGGCCATGACACAGCGGCACCGGGAACCTGCCAGGACATTGAGGGGAGGGTAACCCCCCTGGGGACACCACGCTGTGCCTGGCGGTGTCACCTAGAAGCCAGGGGACACCCCCAACCCCCTGGGGACACCCCACTTAGGTGGCCAAACCCCTCCCCTGGTGGGGGGCCACCCTGTGCCACCCCTCCCTCTGTCACCCCTGTGGTGCTCCCATGTTTTTGGAGAGGAGGGGCTCAGCTGAGGTGCCCTCCAGCCATGGGTGCAGCACCTTGGGGGAGGGGACACTTTATTTTTGTATTTAAGGTTTATTTTGTGATACGGGGTGGGGGAGGAAAGGATTTGGGGACGGGGAGGTCCCCTCTCCCTGGCTTTAATAAAGAATGCTGGAGGCTCATGGATTGGAGGGTCTGTGTGTGGCATAGGGGGGCCTGTTG
>NW_009599236.1:6224-6485 GCF_000690535.1 Cariama cristata | reverse complement strand
ATTCCACTTTGCAGTTCCCTTTAAGAAAAAAATAGGGAATTACAGATGGAAAAACCTCGGGGGGGAGAAAACGCAAACCACCATTAAATTTGCAAAGCCAAGAGCACAGGATTTAAAAGGACCAGAATTAAGTTGCATGCGCAATTTAATTTTATGCCTGCTATTGCTGCCTTACACAGCAGTCCTTAACGCGCGGTCCCGCGCCCCTCGCCCAGTTGGGCGGGTGCCAGCGGTGAGGGGCTGCGGTGGGGCCGGGGTCCC
>NW_009599236.1:3338-6196 GCF_000690535.1 Cariama cristata | reverse complement strand
GCCACAGCCATCCGGTGCCTTCATCAGTCACCTGTTGTCATCGGCACCACTGAAACAGACCGTTGCAGAAATGTTTGGTGCAGCATTTCCACCCCTGCTGATACTCTCCATAGGAAGACCCAGTGGCCTGGTGGGACCCCACTGCCCCACACTCAGTCCCTTCCCAACAGCGTGGTCCCCGCGGGCTTAGCGGGGCTCCCTGCCGCCGCTCCCCTGGGGATGGGTGTCATACTCCCCGTAGGAGGGTGTGGGGATGGAGCGGCAGTTTCCCAGAATAGCTTTTCTTTTGCCGCAGCAGCCAGAAAGGGTCGGTCACCAACCCTCAGCACCCCTGGGGATGCTCCCGTGTTGTACAGAGGGGTAAACCGAGGCACAGTCTGTGCCCAAAGCCTGTGACGCTGTGGGGATGGACCAGAAGGTCTTCAGGGCTGGGCAAACTCATTGAGCAGTATCAAAGAAATGGTGCTGTGTAGGGGAGCCAAAGTCTGTCCTGAACCGAGGGCAAAGCGAGTGGTGGGAGAGCCCTGGCGCAGGGGGCAGAGAGGCTCCCCAAACACTCTGGCTCTCTCCCCTCACCGCCCCGAAATGGAGGGCTTCGTTTTGGCTTCTCAAAGTGTAACCTTCTGGCTTCTCCTTTCCACAGGTGGTCCTAAAATGACCTTAAATTAGTAAAGGAGGAAAAAAAAAAAAAGCATTGAAGCAAAAGGGATTGTGAATTCTCTCCCCCCAAAAAGAGCTGCTCTGGCTGGGGAGTGGGGGGGTTCAGGGGCTGGGCATCAGCCTGCCCATGAGCAGCCTGGGCAGAAGATGCACCAGATCCCCTGACCCCCCGTACCGAGTAAGTCTGTGCTTGCAAGGATTTTTTCTGACCCCCATCCCCACTTCTCTCCCTGCACGCACAAGACCTGGACTCGGGAGCCAGCGAGGGTTGGTTTTGCGGCGAGGCTGGGTCGCACCAAGGGTTGGAGCCGTCCAGAGGAACCCTTCGCGCTCGCTGTTGAATGAGTTGCGGGGCTGGTGCCCAGAAGAGCTGGTGTTTATGGAAGCGAGGGAGGGCAGACGTTCCCGGGGCCTTGCGGCTCTTCAGGAGGGTTTTATCAAAGCAAGCAGGACAGCCAGCGTGTGTCAGTGAGGAAACAGTTTGGCTTTCCGTGTGCTGGTAACGTTACAAAGGAGTTGCAGTTGGGTTTCAAGCCAGCGTAAAAGATCTGCAAAATGCATCAAACGCCATTCTGTTAATTGCGGAGGAAGCCCCGGGGCGTGCGCTCGCTGGCTGGCCCTGCGCTTGCACCTCCCTTCCAGCCTCCGCTAAACCTGGCCTGGACCCGACGCCTTTGATTTGCTTCCACCGCGGCGTGCACAGCCCAGACTGTCTTCTCCAAGCGGTGAGACCTTGTTTGGCAGCGGAGAAGCGCTGAAAAACCTCAGCGTGCTTCTTGTGACATGGAATAGCAGCCTGCGCGCGACGGGGAGCAGTCTGCGTTGGCTGCCGGCAGTCTGCTTTGGCTGCCGATGGGGATTCGGGGACGTGCTCGATGCTGCGGTCCTGCTTCTGTGATTCAGTACTGTTATACCAGCACTTAAGGGTCTGTTCTCCCTTCCCTCTGCTCGTGTAACTCTCGTTACCGCTAACAGAGTACGGATCTGTTCAGGCATTCAGGCCCCGTGCCCTGCCTAGGGTTGGTTCGCAGTGCATCTTGATGGCAGCTTTAGTGCTATTTCCATTACCTGGAAACACCCCCCTGTTTCTGCCACGTTTTCTGTCGTTAACCGAGGGCAAAAGGGAGTTGCTCTGATGGGGAATGAGGCATTTGAAGGGGGTAATGTGCAATAAGGAGACCCCAGACGTTCCCCAGCCCCTCACTTAAGGATCGCTGGAGGACCCCGCAGCCCTGCCCGACGTGCCATGCTGCCCAGCCTGGCTGCTCTCAAGTCCAGATCCTCCCTGGGGGCAGAGCGCTCACCCTCTTCAGCTCATTTCTCTCTGCATTTTTGAGTTTCACCTCCTTTCCCTCTGGTCCAGGAAGGTGAGTGATTCCCGGGCTGGGGAATAAGCCCAAGATGAAGGTACTACTGGCATCCCTGCTCCCCTGTCTCGCTGGCGGTGCCGGGGCTGATGGTTTGCTTGCAGGCGTGGGCAGCAGCGACCGCTTTCTCCTTCCAGCAGGGCTGGGGAAGCCGCTGCAGGCACCGGGGACACAGGAGCAGCTGACGGACCGATGGCTTACAGATCAGCCCGTGACAATAGATGCACAAGACACGTGGCTGTGCCTTGGCATCTTGCTGGGCATCTGTAATCCGGTGTCCTTGGCTGGTGAGGTAACTTTTGGCTTACGGAGGATGTCCAAAGAGCCTGAGGCAGAGGTTTCCTGCCATATTCTGCCTGCACGATGACGGCAGCAAACGTAAACCCTAATCTGTGTGTCTTCTTCTAACAGGTCAGCCTTTTAAGCTGGACCCCAAGATGGCTCACAAGAAGCTGAAGATCTCCAATGACGGGCTGCAGATGGAGAAGGACGAGAGCTCCTTGAAGAAGAGCCACACGCCCGAGAGGTTCAGCGGGACAGGGTGCTACGGCGCGGCAGGCAACGTCTTTGGGCCTGCCACTACTGGGAGGTGGTGGTGGGATCCTCGACCTGGTAGGCAGCACCGTTGTCTTCCCTCCCTCTCCTAGAGGCCCTCCGGTTTCCGCAGAGATGTTGTGGGACACACTGGGGTTAAAGGCCAGGGTTTTGGCAGAGCTGCTTATGGGCAAGGAGGTGGTCAAGACCTTAAATCCGGGTGGCTGTGGCTTTCAAGAGGTTTATGAGTTTCTCTTCTCTGCCAGAAGCCTTTGGGTCTGATCCAGTCAGGCTGCA
>NW_009599236.1:2995-3280 GCF_000690535.1 Cariama cristata | reverse complement strand
CGGGGCTCAAATGCCACCCCGTCGGCAGGGCAGAGTGCCACGGAGCTTTAAATCCACTGGTTTTCCCACGTGCAGTGCCTTCCCCTGGGCTGTCTCGTGCAAGGTCCGGCTTAGCTGGGCCAGAGGTGGTGACGGGGCTCAAATGCCACCCCGTCGGCAGGGCAGAGTGCCACGGAGCTTTAAATCCACTGGTTTTCCCACGTGCAGTGCCTTCCCCTGGGCTGTCTCGTGCAAGGTCCGGCTTAGCTGGGCCAGAGGTGGTGACTGAGCTGGAAGGCTAAGCAG
>NW_009599236.1:2286-2932 GCF_000690535.1 Cariama cristata | reverse complement strand
GGGGAGCCAGCTCAGGGGGAGCCTGTCCCACGCCTGCTTCACTCTATTTCACCCTATATTCCTACCCCAGCCTTGCAGGCTGGCAGCAGAAACCACCCCAAGCAGCGGGTCCCCCTGCTCGTGGGGACATACGTCTCTGCCCTGTGACGGCAAAGGGGCCAGCGGGGCAAAGCAGAGGGTGATGCTTCGCTCGCCCTTCGCTCTCCGTCGCCCTGTGCTGCTGCTGTGCAGCTCTGCCTCGGGAGAGGCTGCCTTCATCTCCACAAGCTCCTTCTCTTGAGGGAGGGCAAGTCCATCTCTCCCTCCCATCGGGAGGAGCGCAGAGCTTTGTCCCCCACCTCAGGGCACCCTGGCATCTGCTGAAGGCCACCAGGCTTGGTGGAGCACCAGGAGCAACGGCAGCCGTGGACGCAGAGCATCCTCCGCAGTCATTGCTTGCAGCTGAGGTTTCGTGGCTCTTCTCTGGTCCAGGCTTGGCAAGTGGACGCTGCGAGAGTGGGAGGGCGAGAGCCAAGCCTCCCTGTGCTCCGTGGGAGATGAAGGCAGCGTTCCCAGGGGCTACAAGGATGGGCATTGCTTTAGCCCCACTCCTCCCCAGCGCCCTTGTCAGAGATGCTTGCACAGAAGCACAGCCCCAAGCACAGCT
>NW_009599236.1:1438-2247 GCF_000690535.1 Cariama cristata | reverse complement strand
CGTCCCCACAGCACGTCCCTACCGTGTCTCAGCAGGTGCCCTTGGCCCAGACTTGGCCCCAAGCCCAAGCCTCTGCCTGCAAAAACGCATCTGGGCAGCAGCAGAATGGAGGAGTCAGGGATGCAAGCTAGGGCACCCTTTGTTAAAAAGCAGTTTCTGACTTCAGCAACTTGATTTGTGAGTTGTTTCTCAAACAGTAATTATATCTGGAGCTGTTTCTTAGAAATGGATCTGTTCCAGGCGTTGTTTTGCTGATGACTGAATACTGCAAGACCTTTAGAGGAGGAAATAGCTTTCAAATATATAGCAGCTCCTTTGGCTCTGCAGAGGGGTGCAGAACGAGCACAGCCGTGTGCTGGAAGGCAGCTAATTGAGTCGGCTGTGGCTGTGACTCAGAGCGAGCCAGGAGCCCTGTGTCCTGGTGAGGCTCATAGCAAGGATGCTTTGGTGAAAGGCGGAGTGGGACCTGCAGCCCTCAGCAGCCTCCAGTGCCACCTCCCATCTCCCCACGCCTCGGCCCCCGCGCCAACACCGACAGCCCTTCCCCACTTCGCCCCGTCCCTTCGTTGGTGCTGCGGGCAGGGCGATGCTTTCACATGGGTTAACGCTGCCGGCGCTGTTTGTGTGCTGCCTCCTTCGTGGGGTGTAACGAGGACTCGGCTGGTCCTAGAAACCCGGCTGTGTCCCCGGGAACTCCAGCCGAGGAGGAACTGGTGTTTGAGTGCTGCTGCAAAACACATCTCCTCTCCCTCAAACAGATCCGCAAGGGGCACAGCACACACCAGCCTGGTTTGGGGCACGGATCGTTA
>NW_009599236.1:361-1418 GCF_000690535.1 Cariama cristata | reverse complement strand
TTCCCAGCTGGTCGCTCTTGACCGAAGCTTGCTGGTTCTTCCAGCTGACCAGAGGGATTTTGAGAGCAGAGCGTGGCAGCAGTCAAAAGGCAAAGAGCCGCAGCACACGCTCTCTTCGTGCCCCCTAACTCATGACCACAAGCTTCAGGGAAATGATGCTCCTCTCCCAGGGGCTTCAGGCTGGCAGGGGGCTGGAGCTCTGCTCTGCAGTGGCAGGGGGAGCGGATCAGGAGCTTTTTGTCCCAGGGCTTTGGAGGAGGAGAAGGGGATGTCACTTCTTGCCCTTCCCTGAACCCTGTGCTTGCAGCTGTGCCTGAGGCAGAGCACCAGAGCTGATGCTGGGGGGTCGTTAAATACCCCCTCTCCCTGGCCCAGAGAGCTGGCTCTGGGTTCGGGGTCTGCCTGTCTCCCCTCTCTGTTGGGGAAGGGGAGGCTCAAGGAGCAAGCACAGCAGCCCCGGCTCAGAAACCGCTCCCAGTGCTCGCTCCCATCAGGCTCAGCCTCCCACCCACCCCCGGGCTGAAAAATGCCTTCACACAAAGCACGCTTAGAAGTGAAACAGTTGGGGTTTATTATGAGAAAGCCCCTACCAGGCAGAGCCCCAGAAAGCCTCTGCTACCAGCTGAGCCGGGAGGCATCACAGCAGCGTTATCAAGCTGCGGCGTCGTTAAAGCCGCTTGTGCAGCACAATGGGGCTGAAATGGACGGTTCTGCTGAGAGCACCCAGCTGTGGCACCTCTGCCGCCCGCCTGCCTGGCAGCGGGATGTTGCATGGGGAGGGGGTGATGCTTTTCCCCAGCCCAGCCCCTGCAAGCGGCTTTTCAGTCACGTAAAGTTGCGGCCGTGCTGCTTCTACAGCCAGGTGGACTTCTAAAGCACGGGGTGCCAGCAGCCGTCGGGGCTGGGCTTTGTCCCACGCCGAAGCTGGAGGTTGCTAAGCAAAGCTGCTCCTCTCTTGCAGGTACGCCATCGGCGTGGCTTACAAGTCGGCCCCCAAGAACGAGTGGATCGGGAAGAATTCCTCATCTTGGGTCTTCTCCCGCTGCAACAACAACTT
>NW_009599236.1:0-256 GCF_000690535.1 Cariama cristata | reverse complement strand
TCCTCCTGGATTACGACAACAACGCACTCTCCTTCTACGACCCGGCCAACTCCCTCCACCTCCACACGTTCGAAGTCTCCTTCATCTTACCGGTGTGTCCGACCTTCACCATCTGGAACAAATCCTTGATGATCCTCTCGGGTCTGCCCGCCCCGGACTTCATAGATTACCCAGAGCAGCAGGAGTGTAACTGCAGGCCCCAGGAGTCCCCGTACGTATCAGGGATGAAAACCTGTCACTAGGCTGCCCTAGCCCT
>NW_009599235.1:19575-22505 GCF_000690535.1 Cariama cristata | reverse complement strand
ATAATAATAATAATAATATGGCTTGCAGAATGCTGCTTGTGAAAGCAGTCTAAGATTTTGCCCTTGAGCTATTCCTCCAAACAAAATTTCCAGCATGTATTCTTCCCTTTCAAACGTCTAATGGAGTGTTGAGCCAGCAAGACAGCTGGGAAGTTCGAGTTTCTGCCCGCACAATGGCAGCAGTGTCTGTGCTGTCAAAATTAACTCTGCATTTTTTCCTGCTCGTGCTGGAAAAAAGATCTTTCTAACCTTTGAAAAATACACTGTGTGCTCAGAGATCTTATGTTCCTCATCTGGTTTAGTTCAAACAAAGCTGATCAAAAAATTCAATTCTAGAGTCATTCAGATAGCCAGTGATATTCAAATACCGATATTATGAAGGTCTATTTCAAACACATGATCTCAGGGTGTGTGGAAGGATAAGCACAGTGGATCACTGCTTGGCTAAGGAGGGGATGGGCATTGCAAAAAACTGAAAAGAAGCATCAGCCCAGCTCTATAGATATTTCCAGACTACGTTGACACCATACCTGCTGATACTGGCACTTGCCAGGTAAATCCTGCTCTGAGTTGCTCTTACCCAAGGAATTTCATCATGCTCTGTGGGGTTTTGCAGCTGAAAGGGAGGACAGGGTCCAGCCCATTTTATTATGCACCTAATTGCTGTTGAATGGCGGATTTTGTGATTCATTTATCAGCCAATGCACAATCTGCATCAAAACATCAGACACATGAAGTGACACTCTTTGACTGGAGCTGCTACACAAAGAAGGTTTTTACAGATTTCTAATATCCATTTTGACCTCTCTGCACACGTTCAGCATGAGCCCAGTTTTTAAAATATAAGTGACCCCCTTGAGGATATGTTCTAAAAAACTCAATGATGGAAAGATATGTTTTTCTCTTTAAGAGAAGGAAGGAGGCAGGTAAGGAGGAGTGAGTATTCTGCTCCTTGGATATGGAAGGCACATGTAAATGCATGATGCCATTTATCATTATTTGATATATAGCAAAATACAGTAATTTCATTTAGCAGCAGGTTTTAAGAAGATTAAACATGCTAGGAAAATTGTTTTAAAATAACAATGTAACAGGATACTGTAAATTATTTTGCAGTAGGCTGTCATGCCATGTCACCATAATTCTTCAATATTTAATTAAAATCCACAACAACTTAATATTCAGGTCCTGTCAAGAAAACTAATTGGATACAGGGACCAGCTGCTGGAGAAGTTTGGATGTCAACTTGAAATGGTAATGTGAGTGGTTCACACTGGCTTGTGGGTACACATTTAAAACACTCATAGAGTCATACAATCACAGAATGATTTGGTTGGAAGGGACCTTAAAGACCACCTAGTTCCAACCCCCCTGCCATGGGCAGGGACACCTTCCACCAGACCAGGTTGCTCAAAGCCCCATCCAACCTGGCCTTGAACACTTCCAGGGATGGGGCATCCACAGCTTCTCTGGTCAACCTGTTCCAGTGCCTCACCACCCTCACGGTGAAGATCACAACACACGGAAAAGATTGGTTTTGTTTATAATAAAGCATTTTGGCCAGAAAGAGTAATTTTTAATGACAAGATACACTAATCCTATTTAATCAGGACTGTTGTTTTGTTTTTTTGTTTTTTTTTTTTTAAAGCAATTCTCAGTTTAATGCTCTGTGACAGAAAACTCTCTCTTGGGAAAGGTGATACCCACCGGTGTCCGCAGTCTTAGACACCTCTGCTTCTGCATACCCAATAGACCTTCAGTTTCTTCCCCTGTCTCTGAGATTAAACTCTTTTAAGGCAGGGATGGATATTTCAAACCACTAGTCCCCTTTTCAGCATTGTAATCATTGCACTGGGCTGAGTGACCACTAGATCAGGCTACACGATTATGGTGGAGTCAGTTTGGGAACTGTAGTACCCATTGGAGTGGGGCCAGCCACACTGGCCAGATTTCGTGCTAAATAATGAAAGACTTGACATTAAATGCATTGCAATGAATCACATGCCTATTCAGGGTGATATTTTATAGCTCTGCAGTCTCAGAGCTATGTATGGTTTTTAAAAAATAAGTTTTAAATTACAAGTGCTTTGTACAGCTCATTTGTAAACTCACAAGTACTGGCTATTGCAAGGTATCTGTATTTCAGTGTTTATCAGAACACAGAACACTGACTGTAAATTGCTCAGGAATAGAAAAAAAGTTTAAAATTATGGAAACTGGCATAATAGGGATTTATAAATATTGTGTTAGCGGAGCAAGTAGGCTATGTAATTCTCCTACCTTTGCAGCATTATAAAAGACCCACAATAAAAGATACTCTTTTTTCTAGTAAATTGTTATGATTTTTTTTCCATCATTGATTTATACTGAAGTGCTGAACTCCAACACTTTTGTTGCTAGCTAGCAATTAAGACGAAAACACTGTCCTTTCTGAGAGCGGCATTCATTCAGGTGATTTGGAGATCTGACACAGTACCGCTCTTTTACTCAGCAGTTGTTTGCAAAACAATAGAGAGGAATTGTAGTTGATTTCATTGCCTTAAAAATAAAGAAAGAGGAAAAAAAAAAAAAAGGAAAGAAAAAAGGCTGGAAATATTTAGCTTACAAAGAGATGAGAAATGGGTTTTGCCAGGAGCCAATGTCATGCTGTATGGAAACTAATACAGCAAATTTGGAGTAAATGCAAATGTTGTATGTTAGGCAAATTAGAGACGGTTGAATTAATCATGAATAAATGACCAACAATGTGCTGCGTCTGTTTGGGTTCTCCAGCTGATGCTGATTTCTAGTTATGCTCTCACTGATGTTTAAACAGATTCTTCTATGGCTTAATCCTGTGAGTACCTAAACTGCTTGCAGACACCAAGGACATCAAGACATCTCATGACACGGAGCAAGGAAATGTCTCTCCCGAGAGGGGGACATGCGCT
>NW_009599235.1:0-19544 GCF_000690535.1 Cariama cristata | reverse complement strand
TGAACCGCAGCAGGAGTCCCAGCCCTGGGACTTGCTCCCAGCTTCTCTGAGACAGTTAGAGACCTCAGCCCGGGCTCTTGGTGGTCTGGATGTGGCCCTGGGGAGCTCTGTGTGCCCTGCTGAGCCTCATTCTCAAGCTTCACCATGCTGGCCCCGTGGCTCTCATCCAGTGCTGGGAGACACGTACACCTGCACAACGGAAGAGTTCAAGGGGGGCAGAATCCACATATCTTGTCCGGCTGATAGCCCTTCATCACCTCATCTAGAGAGTGATGCTGAGCAAGTTGCTATGCCAAGTGAGTGGGACACTTGGTGTTAGTCCTGCTTAAATCACATTTTCTGTCCTGACAGTGCTTGGGCAGGGTCTCTCTGCAGCCCAGTGACATGACATCCATGGGGAGGAAGAGCAGCTGTCCTTGTCCCCCTTGATGCAGAAGGAAAATCCATGGGACAGGGCAATGAGTATCCTCTGAGGTTTTACTGCATACTAAATTCACTGCAGGAAGAACGACATCCTTCTAGGCTTTGGTTCGACATCAGGTGGTAAATACTGTGTTCTTGTAAAGCTTGTTCTGCCATAGAAAACAGTGTTCCTCTGTGTTAGATTAGTGTACATCTTCCACGTGCAACTTCTGTTAATTTAATGAATTATTTTGCAGTGCCATGCTCACGGGCTCATGCCAACATGGTAATGGAATTCTGTACCGGCTATGGGTATAGCCAGATGTTCACAATTTTTCTCCCTCTTTCTGCACAGATTTTATGCAAATTACAGGAAGAACAGCACTGCCATCACCACCTTCTCCGTTAATAAATCCCATAATGGACACCACGCCTGTACAACCCAGCCCCCAAGGGACAAGCTGCCGGGTGTGATCCTTAGTCTTTGTGAGTTAAAGATGCTCAGTGATGGGAAGGTAAGGGCCGCTGGAGCCTTTTCTTCACTCTTTTGTTCATGCTGGTGTAAATTGTGTGTAACCGCAGTCGGTGGATTTACACTAAAGTGTTGTCAGGGGAGAACTGGGCTCAGCAAACTCAGGAAGAATTAGATAAGCTACAAAGTTAAAGGGTGATCAGAAGGTGATGACAGGAACACAGTAGGAAATTCTGAGCTGCTGTGCGTGACAGTTTTACAGAAACCTTTTTCCTTTTATTTTTTTTTTTCCTAGGGATTGTTTTTCCAGCACTGGTGTGATTTTACGGAGTACCTATGGAGAGAAGAGCTGTCCTCACTCTCTCCCTGTTTCCACTATTCAGCCCTCTCCTCAGAGGATTTACTTGTGATTTACACTTGCAGAAGTGAGAAGAGACTCAAGCTGTGCTCATGCAACTATACCGAACGGGGGAGAGAGGCCAGCAGAACTGAAGTTGGTGGATTTTGGGGCTGGGGCTGGAGCTGTTCCTGCCCAGCTGTGCTCCCTGCTCGGCCGTTCAAACCGCTCCGGAGTGAGACAAAGCGGATGCAGCCGCTCTGGAGTCAGAGCAGTTTTAGTCCAGGGCTGCTTTTCAACTCATAATGACACCCCTGCTTTGCAAAGTATTTAAATATGAGCTTTACTTCCACCAACGTCATTGCAGCACTTAAGCTTAAGCACCTGTGTAAATGTTTTTCTGAAGTGGGTCCTTGGTTTGACAGCATTTTATACATGAGATCAAAGTTAATAAGCATCAGGCCCACTGTCATGTATGACAGTGTGAGAATTACCCATTTATAGAGATCTAGAAATGTAACTTATAATTCAAGTCTTTTGAGGGAAGGATAATTGTCTAATTTTGCACTGCTGCATGGGAGAAAACAAAAGCGGGTTATGTGTTCGTGTGCTCTGCGCTTTTTGGTTTTATGTCGTTTTGCTTTATAAATGACTCCAGGTTTTGGGGGAATTGAAATCCATCTGATGCTGTAAAATGCCTCCTATAAAGCAAAGTCTTGCACCCTGCCGTAGCAGTGGGCTTTTGTGAAAGTGTTGTGCTTGCTCCAGACTCCATCTGTGGTCCTGCTCACCCCGAGTGCCTATTAATTACATCCTAACTTCATACCCTAGCATAGGGACTGATGATGGACGATCTCTGGCCAGAGTGATCTCTGCTTTCTGGTCACTTCAGTTGCCTTGCCAATGAGGCTGTATTTCTGTTTACTCAGTTAATGAGGATCAGCATTACGAAACGCATGGCAGGGATTCAGTATACATTACCAGTTAATAGAGATAATTGAGTGGAAGGAAAACTAGTTTCTGATGTCACAAAACGTCTCTTGTGATAAAGCATTTGCAATATAATAGTTAACATTTCATTTAGCACTTACGGAGATTTGTGTACTGGTTAATATGTATTGTTTGTGAAATTATAATGACATAATAATTGCTTGCAGATACATTCCTATTATACTGGGTAAAGCCTTCCTCTCCATTTTTCTTGTCTATCCATTCTTACTAATTCTCCAAACATGCCATCAGACATCTGGTGCCAGGATTTGAGTATCTATTTTTCTGTCTCCGCATCTAGACTCCTGAAAAGATAGCCAAATCTTTTTCTTGTTTTGTTTTGTGGTTGGTTTTTTTTTTTTTTTTCCCCCCAGAAACCTAAACACTGAGATCAGTGGGAGTAATATTTCAAATTAGGCAGCTTAACTATGCTATAGCACATGTGTATGTAGCAGATCAATAGATAAGTGCCAGGAAAGGACACTCAGAGCATGCAGCAGAATTTCTAGACTTGGTAGGACCACTAAAACTTCCTGTTGTGCATTGTGACTTTCTTTGGCACCTATTGACACTCATCTCTGGCACTATTAAAAATCTTGGCTTTGGTTTGGGAAAACAGCTAGCAAACTGACACCATTTACCTGGTTGTTTGACCATCCATCTTCTGGTTTAACAATATGGATTTTTATTTTGAAAAAATCAGACTCAACTGAGACAGCATTTTAGCTTTTTTTTTTTTTCCCCCAGTAAGTCCACATATCAATTTCAACTAAAAAAAGTGTGTTTAGCTCACAAGTATATTTGCTTTTCCAGCATGGAGAAGCTTGAGAAAAACAGGAAAATAGGAATACATTGGGGGAAATAAACAGTACTTTCCCTTTTATATATAGAAATAAATAATGTCTAAAAATCTTTTTGCCTCCTACTTGAGTAGACTAAAATCCTAGCAGCTTCTTATATGTGCTGGCTAACTAAAAATAGAGAGCATATATCACATTATCATTCATACAAAACCTGCCTGCACAGCCTGTGTAGTCCCCAAGCTGCTGGAGGCAGGAAGGATATTTCGTGGCAGTACCAGTGTATGTGGCTGCGCTCTTCCCTTGCTTTTTCTCAGAAATAGGATATTGGACAACATGTCCCTTCGAGCTGATGTGTTATGACCAATGTTAGCTTCTTAAGCTCAAAAAATGCAAGTTGCTAGTCAAGATACTGGCAATTATTTCAGTACTGCTAGTGTTTTTTTGAAGTATTAGTCAAACTAAGAAAGAAGATACTAGAAACTAAAGCAGTTAAACTTTAGACTTCGCATGCTGCATGGGGTGTACTTTGCTTCCTTTTGTGCAGTGGCATGCGAGTGCTCTCCAGAGACTTGTCACAGGAGCCAAGCACTGTGGCTGAAAGGACCTCTCTGAGTCTCCAGGCTGTCAGTGTACGTTAATTCAGCTGAGGAGGCCTGTGGATGGAAAGAAGGTGGTGATTTGTTCCACCAGGTAGAAGAGTAATAAGGAAGTAGCTTTCTGGTGAGGGAGGGTCTGGGGTACGGGCCTGGACACCATTTGAGAGTCCACCTTTGTACAGCCCAACCTGAGAGGACAATGTGAGCTGGACTTTCTGATGTTATATCTAATTTCTTGATGTACTGCAGGAAGAGGTGGGAACTCTTGAGATGATGCTGGATGGGCTTTGCCTCAGATGGATCAGCAATTGCTCCCACTGGCATACAGAGAAAGCTGACTTCTCTGAGATCACTTGGATGGCAAGGTGACCCAGGACAGGATCAATTTACAGCAAAGGAGGAAGGCACCCACCATGGTCTGCAATTTGTGCTGGTGCAGTGCCCTGCTTCAGGCAGGGTGGCACAGTCACAAACCAGAGCAACACACGAGGGAGTCCAGCACATTAGCAATAGCTCTCAGACCACAGACATCAGTCAGTGTGAAATAATCTATGAAGCGTCTGGAGGGAAATGTCTGTCACAAGGGTGGTCAGGGCTGCTGCGGCATTCTGAAGCATCCACCACAGCTGTCTGTAAGTTGCCCAGCTTTTGCTGATACTATCTGCTTACAAGGAACTTGCAGAGATGTAAGAGATTAAAAGGAGGCGACCACAAAGGGCTAACAATATAAAAACTCCATTCTCCTAACATTCATATGTGTTTTAAAGTGTTAGACCTCCCTTAATTTAAGCTGACCTCTCTGACTCACTAATCAGTGAACACCTCAGGACTGGATGGACACACAATCAGTTTTCTCTGCCTATGATCCACAAAGGCTTCCTGCTTACTTGATACAGGAAAATTGTTCTGGAACACCAGCCCACGCTGTCACAGACAGGCCTGCTATACCTTGGGGAACATTAACTCAAATATACTTTTTGAAATATGTCAGGGTGTTTCAGGGGAAATCTCTGTCTCAGACAAATTTCCAGATAGGGTTAGTGCTTTCATTTTCCTTCGTTCTAACCTGGAAGTTTTGTCAAACCTGGAGCCTGTTCATGGTCCAGGGATGAGCGAGGTGATCAGGGTGCAAAGGTGGAAAGCAGAAAAGAAAAAAACTAGGGTAAAAAACAAGTAGGAAGGAAGCTATTTGTTGTGTGATCCAACCCATGCTGTGGCTCATTATTATTACTTGCAACAGCAAATGTCAATGTAAGTGCTGCAGAGTGCCAGTAATTAGTGGGCATGCCTCTCCAACTGCTGCAGCATGTGGTCAATGAGTTCCTGCCTCCAAGAGATGTTCTGCACTGTAAGAAAAGAGATTTATGTTACTGAAAAACATAAAGAAAGACTGAAATATAGCCTATATGCCACATCAGGAATGAGATTTCTCCTCCACCTACACATTGGAAGAAACAATCTCAGGCTGGAGAGCTGGTGGAAGGTGAGGCTCAGCATCTAGAGTGCAAGTCAGAATATAATTCTGTCTGTTTTCTTCCCCTCAGACTCCTACCACTCTGTTCATCAGTATCGGGGAAAAAGAAATCAAACCCAAGTAACATGGAATGCTGTTGGGTGGCTTAGTGACATTTGATTATGCATGTCCCACAGCACTGTCATTATGGCTGGTGCCTTACACAGTTTCCATGTCTGTATTGTACAGAATTTTCTTGATTATACTTTTAGTCAAACTCTTTCTGCCACTTGCAGGCTATACACATTTTACAAGCCCAGTAAATAGGGCATGAGCAAAAAAAAAGATAAAGAGATGAAACAGGATAGGGCACTGTGCTTCTTGCTAATGGGATAGCCTTTAACAGGATTTGACACGGTGCTGGGCTAAGTGGGGGGCAGTGATGGAGCTGCAACCACATCACTTGGAGGCTTGCATGGTGTGGCACTTCATGTAGTGCGTGGGAGAAGGAGCCTACATTCCCCTTTATTCCTGGGTAGATCCCAATCCTCCTTCAATGCTGAATGTGGCTTTGCACTGCAGACCTACCCTATGGCACATGGTTTTTCCAACAGAGTGTAAAGCTCAGCTCCAAATTTACAGCCTCTGAACAGCTGAATGAAATCCTTTAGAACCTAATGAGGATGGAGAACATCTTGGGTTGCAGAGTCCAAGTTCTTCTAGTCACATCCTGTTGTGTCAAACACCCTCCCGGCAATCTTTTATTAAGCTACCTCTTAACATGAGTTTGGTTTTTTACTTCTACTTGTGTTATAATGCGGGTCCAGGAATTAACTCCTCTGCTCACTAGGTAGCTTCTTTTGGTTTTTTGGTCTAACTTTAGAAGATTATCTTACAACTGTAAGCTCTTATGCTAGCAACAATCTTTATATTTAACCAGTACTTCTGCCTTGTTCACAATTGCCCCTTTGATATTTTTATAATGACCATATTCTCTCTCAACCTCCATTTTGCTAAGCTAAACAAGTCAACATTTTCTAGTCTTCCCTCAAAAAACAAAATGCTAAAAATCCCCGAAGATCCTACAAGGCCTGCTCTACCCCATTTCAGGTTGAATTCTTCTTCATTACCATATGGCAGTAGAACTGGGTATGGGACCCCAGGTATAGTCTTACCAAGGTCTTGCTTAGCTTATGCCAGTAATTGTGCCTTCTGCATGTGGGAACTACCTCACCTGTACATCTTTGGCATGAGTGATATGGGACATGGGACTACATGAGTGTAATTGTCCTCCAGCTTTCAAATCTATGAACAGTTGCACATTTGCCTCTTGTTCAGCTCTTGAGAGGTGCACCTCTTTTTTCTCCTATAGAAAGAATCAGATTTTAAATTAAGAACACGCTGACAAATATTTTAATAAACTACATTCTGCTGTTTTGCTTCATACTGGGAATGAGCAGCTTAGAGATCAGAGAGCTTTCTACATATTCTTCTTAGCTTGGTTTCCTATGAGCCCATGCTTCTGCAAGCACGCACTGCACGTGTATGCATGTATATATGTACATGTGCTACTAATAAATTTTCAGCTTCTTGACTAATTTCAACCATACTTGACAATCTCAGAGGTACTGTACCCCTACAGATTTAATGAAAATTGGCTGCCAAGTAGAGGAAAGAGCTGTGTTGTGATCTCCACTGGAGGAAAGGTTGCAGCATAAGATTTGTCTAACCCTTTCTTAGATGCTAGGAAACCTTGTCTGGTTCCCAGACATGGGAAATAGTCATTTGGAGTTCACACATTATATGCTGTATAGTCAAGTCAGGACACAAATCCATAGGAAACCAGCCTGCACCAGTTCTGCTGCTCTATTTACGTATTTGCTCTTGCTTAGAAAACTGGATATCTCTGCAAATGCATAGCAACCCTTCTCTTTCTGCTGCCTTGTACTATGTCTGTAAATTGTGTATTTGCAGACATATATTTGAATACAACTCATGAATGAAGTTCTGTCTGACTCATATACACATATCTCTCTGTATCTTTGCATCCTTCTATATTTCAGTTGTTAGAACAGTCTGCATTTACATCCTTTTCTCAATCTATAGATTTTACTGACAACCTTAGACGACTACGTTACCACCATCCACATCTCTCTCCTCACCACCAGGCGTTGGACTTACAGATGGATATGCTGTGGCCATAAACAGGACACAGAAACAATGACATAAATAGGAGGTAATACACTCTCTGGGGAAGGGGGTGATGTTATGGCAGTGGTGTACAGCCGTGGCATTGTATAGTTTATAGCTAACCCAGAGGTCCTGATTAGATTTGAGATTTGGCCACAATTCAACTGATAGATCAATAAATTTGCTATTAGCAATACATATCTGTTAAGAAAACATTGGTCCAAGTTACTTAATCCAATAGTTCACTAATTGCAATACTGCATGCAGTGCTGGGAAGCTGTTCCAAGAGCTTTAAAGAGAAAATAACCTTCCTTCTTCGGTGCTCTGTGTTTTCACAATAAATGGCCATAAATAAGATGCTGCCAGTAGACTCCATTTCCTCTGATCACAAAGCTACCTGCCTTTCTGTCTATCAGTGACACAGTAAATCTCTCTCTTTCCATGAAGTATCTTACATTGTGCAAAATCAATATGCTGTCAGAGTACTTTGCTACCTTACTGGTGACACCAGTATGGCATCTCCCTTAGTCAGTGTGACTTTGCGCAGGGGAAGAAAAAAATCACCCTGTCTTTGGGCTGGATTTAGTGGAGATCTGAGAGGTCGGATCCCCATGGGGAGTTTGGCACTTTTTTGGCTCCAGTTCACTTCATTTAGTATTCAGGATCCCTCAACCTGGCCCCTTTGGTTTACAGCCCCCAGGGGCCTCCGACATCCCATGCCTCAGCAAACTTGGCCAAGCTGCAGCTATGGCAGTGGCGGCAGCGAGCTTCTGCCAGTTCCCAGCTCAGCATTATCAGTGTTAAAACATTTACTGCATGTGCAGTTCTCAACAGCTCTTAACTCTGGCAAATCAAAACCAATTTTAACCGGAACACTCCAAGACACTTCTCTACAACGAGGGCTATCTATCTGTCTGACAAATTCAGACTTGCTTCCCCCAGCTGCTTTGGCATTAAAGCTGGTTTTTTTTAAAAAAATGAGTTGCAACAATTTTCTTCTTTATAGATGTTGAAAGAAAAATCATTCTCTTCGTATTAAAAATGAGTGATGGCTTCATGCCAACAAATCAAATGAGATTTCAATTGCAGGAGCAAATAGAAAAAAATTCTGCCTGATCAATAGACGTTCAAAGTGTTATCAAGAATTAGCCAGAGGGAGCTGGAATGGAAATACCTGGCTGATCTCCACTGCTATATCTAATGCCCTGTCTCAGGGTAGTCTGAATGTCTCAGGGCTGTGGATTCGTCTGGGTTTTGGGGCACAGAAACGGAAATCCCTGTGGTCTGTCATGTCACTCACACGTGTGATGCCAGGCGTGTGACTGAACCATCCTCCTTCCTACCGAGCACCCAGGCAGTGACTTAACTCACGGCTGGGGCATCTGATGAGCTCTTTAAGGGCTCCAGTCAGCCTAAAATCCGTAAAATTCAACTTCTGATTTTCTCCCCACTTCGTTTAGCTTCATTGCTGCATTTGCAGGTTCAATGTGTGTATGACCAAGCTGTGAAAACAGCAACTGAACAAAATGATACCCTAAGGTCTGATCAGCAGCAGGCTGGGATTTACTTCTTTCAGGCTATCATCCTTGATTTTAAATTGGAGTAAGGAGCACAGCACGGTCATTTTATTGATTGAATTAGAGAAAAATTGAGCTGGCTGATCTGTATGATGACATTATTGAGTTGTGTTTGCAGCTATGACTAAAACCAAAGAGTTTTTATTGAATTATTGGGGGCACAGGGAGAAAAGGGGAAAGAAAAGGTAATACAGAAGTGAGCAGGTACTAGGTTTGATGCCTGTGTGCTTGGTCTCCCCAGCAAGGGCTTTCTTCTTCTCTGCTACCCTGTCTGCACAGCTCACTGCTGCGTTGGCTACTGCTGCCTTTCCAAACACAACCAACCACGGAACCAAAGAGACGGGAATTAGTTGCAGTTCCTCATTAGTGGATGCTCACATTACACTTGTTCATCTTCCAGATGAGAATATTTGTGACCTTAAAAAAACCAACAAAACCCATTTGGAGGTGAATATCCTGTTTAAGAGACATTTTTATGCAAGCCAGGTGTTTAAAAACCGTGGTGTTGCATGACACCTACTGACAAGCAGGGCATATCACAGTTCACAGTATGTGGGCAACTGAGTCACTTGGTTTATTTTTACTGGTGATTTATTTTTACATTTGTTAAAAGTATATGATTGAGAAAGAAGAAATTGATATTTTATACCATGTGACTATGTGACAGTGAGTGAGTAATCATCATATATGTGTGTGTGTTTATACATGTACTCTAGCTTATGTTTTATATACCATTTTCACATGTTTAGTTTATAGACTGTTTTTAAAACCACCATGTCCAGCAGCTTCATTGATTCATTGTATTTATGGCTGAGAAGAAATGTTAGTAGCAAATGTTGTAGTCAGGACAAGACAGCAACCCACAGGTTATGCTTTTGAAATGATCCTGTATTTTATTTATATGGTGCCTGTCAGTCACAGAATCCTCCTGTGAAATATTACTGAAATGAAACACAGCTAAAACTCCATATTAAAATGACACAGTCTGATTCTCCACTGCCATGCATGCTATGCCCTTAGACCTCTGAAATCAAACCATGTGGAGTAGAACTCTATACTGGTATGGAGTGGCTCTACAAAGTAAGAATAGTAACATTTTACATTTGCTTTGCTCTGATACGTTTTGTCCTACTAAATGACCAGGAAGAATTCAGAGCCGTGACTGTGCTGGTCTCCAATATTGGAGTTTTATTCCCAGATCAAAACAGTCATTATCTTGTCAGCTCTCCTGCAGCACAGCTAAGAGGACTGAGGGACAGATGATCAGGTCTCAGAGTCGGAGCCCCACCAAAGGCCATCACCCTCCTCCCCTTGCCACAGCCTGTGTCAGGATTTCACCCAATGGTTGTTTTAAGGCAAAGAGTTCCCTCATCACAGCTCAACCCAATTCAGCACCGATACCTCAACAAAAGACACAGAAGGAAATGGATCTTCTGACGATCATCAGCACAATTCAAACCTTAAATGAAACCAACAAGCAAACAAACGAGCTGTAATTTTATCAGGTGGAAACAGAAATCAGTGGAGCTATTAAGTCTGCAGCAGCTGAGACTCTGCTTCTTAAATGAGTTGCACAAAGCCACTGCTACAACTGGAGAGTTTTTCAGCTCAGAAGGCAGCGAGTGGGCCCCATGCCCGAGGAAAAGATATCGACACTGTACATTTTTGGAAACATCATTTCCATGTTGTGAAATTGCCCATGTGCTAGACTTGTATGGATTTCGATGGGAAAGCTCACTGTCAAACCACATGGCATGCAGCCCATACAGAACTTTGAAGATACTAGAGAGAGTGCCAAAATCACCATGAGAATGGGACCAGTGGCTAACAGTACAGCCAAAATTGGTCCCGTAATTAATTTACAATGCTGTCAAAATAAGGCTAGAGCTGAAGGAATTTCAACAAGCATCATCGTCAGCTGCAGTTTTCTTCTAAGAATGAAGTACAATGGGAAAAACGTGTCTTTGTGCTGAGAGGAAAAAAGACCCTCAAAAAATTGCTTCATTAAGATTTAGAAGTTGACACCTCAGGCTGCAAAAGTCCATACAAACCACACAGCTCTCTGTTTTGAAAGGCACAATCTCCATATGCAGCAATGGCATGTTCATCAAAACTCCCCAAACAACTCTGTTTTCCCCAGTGCTGAATGCACCTGTGTATATCCCTACAGTTGTGTCTGACTTTCACAGCCAAGTGCATTATACATACCGACTTCCTCAGCCTCACTGAAAAACAGGCCCTACCTGTTGCCCTAAATCAGAAATTCTTGCAAGTAAGCACACCAGCTTCCTGCTGGAGGACAAGACCTCACATCTCTCGATGACAACAGGTCTTTCTGCTTTGACTAGAGGACAGGCCCAGGATGCCCAGATCAGTAACCACGGTGTAGTAACTGGGAGGGCTCCTGCTGCTCCAGTGGATGCTGAATCCAGCCTTTAAAGACTCTGCTGATGTGATCAGTTCCTTACTGTAAAGGATGGCAGTGACGGAGCCAACCAGGAGCAGTAGGATAAAATTTAACAAGAAAAATGTGGACTGAACATTGGTAAAACTTTCCCATAGGTGAGGTTTAATTGACCATGGCATGATCCTATCAGACTTTTCTTGTTATGTTGTCTGGAAGGTGTCCAAAAAAATCACCAAAAGGCTATTACAAAGAAGAGTTCTGCATTGGTGAGGCATCCTGCCCTCCTTTGCTTCATCCTTGCACTGTTAAGATCAGTTTACTCAGGAGATGTTCACATCCTTAATTTTAATTTTTTTTTAAAAAAAAGATTTTAAGCCCTCAGGGAAGAGTTGCAAGCCTAAATATTATTTTATTAATTTAATGGTTATGTTTTTACGCTGATTCTTGAAAGTTATTTGAAATGCCCATGGGGAAATACAGTAGTGATATGTTTACACCAGAGGCACTGTGAACACAATTCACCCCTAATTTACTTAGTACGACCCCGTGGACTTCAAACAGGTTGTAGAGGAAGCAAAAGAGAGCAGAAGTTAACCCCACAACCATTTGTCTTGCTGGACTCCATTAGTTCATCCGCTGGTGCTCAAATGGTGCATGGTTCGGATTAGGAGGAGCGTTCCCCTGGCTGGGGACAGCCGCGGCACCGGGATTGCTGTGGTCAGGATGGTGTTAGCTGGAGACACTTGTGTTAGGACAGAGATCTAGACAGCGTTTTAGTATGCAGCAGTGGCTGTCCCAAGGTTGTTTTAAATATATATGGAGTTTGTGTGTGATAGTTAATTTAACTAACATGTTTATTTACTGGCTCACTGGCTTTTTGTGTTTGGAAAAGATGATTCATCTGCTACTTGATAATGCCAGTGTTTATTCTGCTGGTGGGCTCACTCTTTATCAGAGTAATGAGAGTAATCCCACTCGTATAAGGCCTATTAATGAGCATACTTTCATGGGCGTCAGGTCACAGGCTAGCTGTAAATAAAAATATCCACCTCCTTGCCCCCAGCGCTGGTGGAATTTCAGGGATGCTCAGGTCATCACAGCCTGTTACAAGTTTTCAAAGACACCACATTAGCTCCCTCCAGTTTTTCTAGGGATAACATTTTAAAGGGCACAAAACACAAGTGAGGGATTTTTCTGTCACTTAACCGAGCACACAACAGTGTAGCTCTTGCAGGATTTTCTGCCTTATGCTCTGTGCTGTTCAGGTTCCCCGTAAATTGCCCGGAGGCAGACAAACATCTAACACAGACAGTGGCTGGCCAGCAAAGCAGGGAGTTGCCTGGGGTTGAGAGAAATAGTGAGAAAGCAGCCGCATGCACAAACCCCTTAAGGTTCCTGGGGCCAGGAGGAGGGAGCACAAGTGAGCACGCCATGCTGCAGCCTAGTGTTCAGGGCACCTAGTGAAGGTGGATGAAAGGGCTCAGCTCCCATCGCTGTCGGTCTCTGCCAAGGGCTGTATGGATAGCCCATGACTCTCTCTATGCTGGTCAACTACGGAGTGCCAGGGAGCCTCTAGGGAAACTGCAATTCAGTCATGCATGATTTTAAATCATCCAAATGGTTCCTGTAAACTTTTTTGGCTTGTGCCACCTTTTGGTCTGTCAAAGAGCATCCAGCCACAACCTGGGAGCAGGAACGGTCCAGGACCTCTCTGAGGATGCAATCTGCATGTGGTTCCCTGCCTCTGCAAGCTTTGATGCTGGCCAGCCTTTATGACAGCATGCTTCTGGGTACATTAATTTGCCAGGATGGCTGTAATCTCTATATGCCCGCTCTTATTTTGGGTTCTGCATCAGGGAAGCCTAAAAGCTAAGTGTTGTGGTGCCTCACTTGAAGTTGCATGAGGCTTGCTCTTAATTGACAGCTACATGAATAGTACTGAAAGCTTGGTGCCCTTAAGCATCCATCTGGGCCTTGGATTTTAGATTACACAGATAACAAGCACCTAAGGACCAAACCAGATATTTAGCACTTACAGATATAAATGCAACATCATAGAGTTTGTTCAAAAAGAGCTGATGAAGATTCAGCAAACATCAATGTTGTGCGCTTCGGTGCTTTCTAAACTCACACTTGGCATCATGCATCTACCTGGGTACCCTTGAAAACCTGTCTTTGATTCCCAGTAGGGTCAGATTTGGAACGAGTTTCAGTGTCTAAAAAGATAGCTAAGTCCACCCTGAGGACATTCCGAAGATCCCCCAGCTCAGGCACTGGGCAACCTCCAGTCTTGAGCAGCCAGATCACTTGTGAGCCACAGTGTGGCCCAACCAACATCCATGGGAAGGGCTGGCAAAGCCCAAGGACCCAGCCATGCTCCATGTAGCTGGAGCACCAATGGCCTGAGCACCACGGAGGACAGAAGAAGACATTGAGCACCAGAACAAGCGAGAACTGAGAACAACATTCCAAGCTGTGCTGAGTGCAGCAGAGCGATGCTGCTCCTACTCTGATCGAGCTGCATGGACAGTCTTTTTTGCTTCCTTCCAGGAGCAGGTTTGGAGACAGGCTCCTCAGCTGGAGGGGTGCTGGTCTCCGACCCCCAGCCCGCTCGGGCAGTCCCAGCTCTCCCCTTGCCTTACCTGTTGTATCTCCCACCCTCCAGCTTTTTAATCACAGGCACTCTGCTTGCCCCAAACAAGCCAGCTTTGAAATGTGTGCTCCTTGTGCACATACAGTTACATGTTTTCCTTGCACTGGGATACTACAGCGCACAACATAATGGGATAATGTGCTAAAATGAGATGCCAGTGCTGTCTCTTCAGAGGGCTAGGCTGCCAAATATTACACCCACTGGATGTTAAATGAAGGCGATGACTAAGTGTTCACACAGCGGCTTGCTTTCGCTGAAGAGTTTGGCAGACTGACGTAAATTGAAAGTCTGCTGCGGGCAGATTTCCTCCTACTATTTTTGATTTCATGCAAATAAGAATTGCAGGATGTCAGGCAATTTCTACCTGTTACTGACATATTTAGTGTTGACAGTCCTACACCGGTTTTACATCTAAAAGTGCATATTAGTAATACATGTGGGGCAGTTGCAGATTGCAATATCTCATCCCAGACCCATCTCCCCTTCCCTTCCCTTCCCTACTCCCAGCAGGCTGCATCCAGCATCCAGCCCCGTGGCATGGCTTGATTTGACACACACGTGTCTATAGAGAGTTGCAGTCTGCTGCCAAGCTGCCAAAGAAAACACAACGGTGCAATATTTTCTGCTAACAAGCCTTTGTCCTGTGTGTTTCGCTCCCCGGTTCTGTTAGATAAAAGCTTCCCGTTAAAGGATTAAGGGGTAGCTTAGTCAAACAAGCATTCCTTGTCTTCAGACTGATCCAGGCAAGGAAGCATCTACTGCTCAAAAGCATTTAAGCTAATCTAAAAGAGTCTGGGAGGGAGGCTCAGCAGGTGCAGGGTTGCTGGGAGAGGAGCAGGGGCATCAGCTTTCGGGGTGATGAGGAGGCCATAGGAAGCAGCTGCACACGGGCGGCAGCGAGCCCCACGAAAGCGGAAACCGGGATGTGTGTCTGAAGAGTCTGAAGCACCAGGTGCACATCTGGTCTCATCCCATCAGCTCTGGGTTGTGTGTGGGTGCCACAAAGAGTGCTGGGAAGGGACCACAGTAACATCCTGGATATGAAGAGCCCTGCCACCTGCGAGCAGCGTTGCTGCCTCCCAAGGCCGGGAGGCCATGTCTGGGGATGGAGGCTGGCTGCAAATGCCTTTGGTAAAGCTCACTCTTGGGAAAGTAGCCTGTGAGGCTCTTTCTGCTTGTCCCTGCCAGCCCAGAAACCTTCCTTTGTGTATTTTAGTACACTGTCCAGTCACCGTGACATGTGGTGGTTTCGTATCCTCTTTTCCCCTACAGCAACCAGCCATGAAACCAATATCTCAAGGAGGAAAGGAGACTAGGTAGTCAGGCTGCCCATCAGAGTAGGCACCAGAGAATAATGTTTCAACTCCCATCACTACTTCATTCAGACCAGGACGTTGCACAGCAGCATGCAGAGGTATTCTGCAGTAGATGCCTCTCTTTCCCCATCATGTTTTAAACAAAGCTTAGGCTGTGCCTACCTGCCTACAGGCATTTGCAACAGGGAACATGCAACCTGGTGGGTGGCACAGTGTGGGTTACAGCCCGACAACTCAGTGCTCATCCTGGAGGCAACTGGCAATCCATACATCTAGCATACAGACTCAGTCTCCACTTAGAGGACCTAATACATAATATTTTTTAGTGTTTCTCCTCCCAAAGTGTTTGAACTAATGTAAGATTGTTTTCCAGTGGTGTTTTGGTATGGTGTGGTCTGTGGCTTGAGGAGAAGGGAAGCTTCAAGGCTTTCTGGGATAGTGGTAACTAATGGATGGTGGACAGATCCAAATTTGGAGGAATCTTGTCCATACTGCCTGTGGAAAAGTGCTTCTGAATGAACTACCCTTAGATAGTTATTTAGTAGAACACATACATCTGTGCGAAGTTAACTGGAAAGGGACCTGTGGGCCAGGCTTCCTAGCAGAAGGTGACATCCTGGGTATCTAACCTCTCACTCCATAAATCACACTGGTTCTTGAGATGTCTCATCCCTCCAGCAGTGGGGAAGCAGGTGCCAAACCAGGCTGAAGGTGTCACTTCTTTGATGTGCTTCAGAAGTAGCCTTGGCATTAACCTCGTGGCTAGCTCAATGTCTCATGATGCTGTATTCACACTGATATGCTCACAAGACTTTTCCATGAGCTTTCCAGCTCCAGTGGGAGAGAAGAAGTAGAACAAATGTGAAAAACCTCATGAGTTGAGATAAAGATAGTTTAAGAGTAAGAGAAGAAAAACAAGTGGGACAAAGGAGATCACTCACCCTCTCCCACAGGCAGAGCAGCTGAGCAATAGCCACCTTGGAACCCAAAAGTCCACTATCTTCTTCCTCTACCCCAGCTTTTATTTCTGAGAATTGCATTTATTATACAGTACGGAATATCCTGTGGCTCCCAGTTCCACTGGAAAGCTGAGTTTGCTTCATGTAAAGCCAGCCGGCTCCAAGCACTGGCGTTCAGCTAATGGACACAGGATTTCAGGGATCAACACTCTGTGTGCAAGAGAGATGTGCAAACCAATTAATGGTGAAACTACCTTTGCCTAGGGGCTGGATAAAATGTCTTTTTTATGTCTTCATATTTCATAGGATAGTTCTTTCTTACATGTTTGAGCTGTTCAACCTAAAACCGTGACTCAGGGCTACAATACTGGAGCCAAAGACCTCAGTAAGTGTTTGTGTTTACAGTTCAGCTTCTATTTACATTCTTCTCTTCAGCAGCTGACATCAAAGTGGGAAAGAGAAGCAGGTGGCCTGTCCTGAGGTTGGCACTAATTATTGCAGTTAGGAAGCTTCATAAGAATACACCCAACATTCAAACAGAGCATCCAGTGTTTTGTAGCTTTACTAAGGAATTGTGAGTGTTAATGTAACTAAAAATGCTTGAACTGTCTTTTATCACAAACATTCCATCTGTTTAGGACTTTGTGGATTTCCAAGAGCTCCAAAAACTGCACTGGATCCATCATGTTCATTATTTCTTCTGATCCACCAATTTTAAGTTTCTTCAAGAAAACAGTACATCATTTGAGCCCATTGCATGCACCACATCAGTGAGAAAACACAGGTGCATCCTGCCACCGTACCTCTGCCTGTTTGTGCAGACTGTCTCCCTCTTTATTGACAATCAAAGCATTGACAGGAATCAGCCCACCTTGCCTCAGCTGTGCCCAATAGTTCATAAACTTCATTGTTTAGTATCTTTTCTAGCGCCTGCTGCTTATTCTCCATGCTCCTTGCATCCATGTATAGACATTTCAGTACATTAATATTCTTCATCTTCCCTTGCTGAGCTACTCCAGCTCCAGTCTTATTTGTAGGCTGGCAGTATGTGTCAGGTTATTTGAGTTAGGCGAAAATTTCTCCTCTTTCCTTCACACTGAGTTTTATAGCTATCCAATAAACTTACCTGGTTTTGAAACCGGGAGTTTGGTATCCTGCTTTGGCAGAGTAACATTAACCACAAATTGCTTGCATCTAAAAATAATACATGATAATTTTCTTCTTTCTCAGAGACTGGCACACGGCATTCTCTAAAGGGAGATGAATGAATATGTGTAAATATTTTTTGAACAGTTGCTTGTCTATAACAGGTCAACATGATATGAAGATGGAATTTATTCTTTATCTCTCCATAAAGGTTTATTGAGCCATGTTTCAAACATCATTCAGAGCAAATCCTCTGGAGGTCCAAGAAACAAGGACTTGATCTTTCTAGAGCTTTCTATCCATAAGGAGACAACAGATCTGAATATTCATCAGCTGGACAGCAAGCACAGATCATGACTCTTGTAGAATTTCTTTTTGAAACCAGGGAATCACGATCATCTTTCATTTTACTTTCTACTTCCTGAGAAACTTCTGGGCATAGCAACACTTAGCAGTTTCCTACAAGGAGTCCTACATGTTAATTAAATCTCCTGAGACTCATCTCTCCCAGTTTGAGACGAGAGCCAGACATTTGCCAAATTACATCATTTCACCATGTGCAACTTCTCTAAGGCTCACCCTTGTCAGCTGTGCAACAAAAATTGTGGTCATGCCCTGATCATTTGTCCTCAAGACTACTAAAGCCTTCTCTTCATTTTCATCTTTTTCCTTTGCAACCTATTTCAAATGCCTCAGTAAATCATCTGTCTCAACAGCAGCACCTCTGAATTTTTCCATCATTTTCCTTTGGCCTTCTGCATTAAATTTCAGCTACTTGTGCCTCCCTTCAAGGCTCCCCAGAACACTGCTCTGACCTACAGCATCACCTGCAATATTTCCTGCTCCCATTTTCACTCAGCCAGTACATCACACCTTGGTGATGTCTTTATCATCTCCTCCATGCTCCAGACCATCCTCAACAACTGAATGCTTCTTTTATGCAATTTAAAAAGGAATGCACCTCTGTTCTCATACATCTTTTCTCAAAGCACACCTTCTTCTGTTGTGCAGTGCTCCTACAGCCATCCCTGCATTTCAGACAAGGCCAAGCATTGCCAGAGCTACGCAGGATATCACGTTCTGGCCACTGATGAGCTCCAGGCTTGTATTTACAATTCATGCATTAAAAGCCCCTGGAGGCAGCAGCATTCTTCATCCCTTGCACAGTGCCGACCTACTTCTAGACGTCAATAACTAATAAAACTAAGAGGCCTGCAACTAAGTCTTATTATCCTTCTTATTTTATAGATGGAGTGGTGTTACATTTTTCAAATCAGAGACCCTTCCCAGTACAAAAAAAGTCAGAGTGAAGATCAGGGTTTCCTGAGAACTCCTCTATCCTTAATGGCTGGCTGAGGCTAAGTCCAGGACACTTTAGTTCTCCTGCCATAAAGTGTCATCTCATATTTGGTCCTAGCTGTCTTCTTCCTTATTTACAGAAGTTGTAGGAGAAAAGTGGCACTGCAAACTCATTCTTCCAAGGAGTGGTGGAGAATGTCACCTGGCCATTGGAGTCCTGTCAGGCAAGAAGCTTTACAGAGCCAAGTATGCTTATTGCCACCTGAAAAGGATGTTTTTTCCAGCCATACAAAATGTGAATCATGGGAGTTTAGGTTTGCGGTTTTATGTGTGCAGTTGGTGGTTTACAGGTGTGTTTGTAGTGAGAAGAAGAGCTGTAGGACTCTGTTTCTTATGCACCATTTACAAATGTGTGAAGAGAGCATAACGAAGAGGGTGTGTTGTGTATTTTCTCTAATGCAGTATTATCTGGCAATTTTGCAAAGATCTAGTGAGAAAGTATTGCAATCATGTCTCATGCTCAAGCCCATAACTGCAAATTAACTGTCATCACAAAAGCAGCATTAGAGGATCAGATGCAATGCTAATGGATGTTCCAATGGCGGCAGGAGAAGCCCCTGCTACTGTTTGAGCTGTAACGTAGGTTTAAGGGCCAACACATCTGAACCGTTCCTTGACCAGGGAAGCAGTTCAGTGTAGCTACAGGCATCGTCTGATGGCGAAAACATTGAGTGCACCTTGCTTCAGTGGGCCTCCTTACATGATACCATCTCTCCCTTTACCCTTTCACCTTTGTTGCTGTAGCCAAGGGGAGTACTTGCTTGGTTCTCATCCTGTCATTGTGGTGGGTTAACCCACGTGGACACCAGGTGCCAACCAAAGCTCTTCTATCACTGCCATCCTCAGCTGGACCGAGGAGAGAAAATACAGCAAAAAGCTCGTGG
>NW_009599234.1:7869-18120 GCF_000690535.1 Cariama cristata | reverse complement strand
GCACCGCCGCAGGGGAAGGAGGGGGCTGAGGCCGGGCCCCCCGGGAGCACAGAGGGAGGGCAGAGCCTGCGCTATTAAAACAATACTTTAATGGTGTGCAACAAAGGAAGGAGGCGGGGGGGTGGGTTCATATATTAACTCTGCAATAGCCTCTGTAAATCACAGTGAAGGGCTGGGGAGGGAGGGGGGTGTCACTCGCACGGCAAAGGCTCTACAAGGTCAGGACACCTATTTCTGACCCGTGAGTTAGAGAACAGCGTTACGAGACATTTAAACACAATTTAACGAGTCCTCCGGCCACAGCATACAGAATCTCTTCCCCGATGCGCGCTGACGTCCCCGTCGAGTGTGAATTTCCACAGATGCTTTCACCACGGAGCGTTCGGAAAAGGCAGACGACGGGTATCGGACGTGTAAAATGTTTGGCCTTTGCAAATAAATGCAAATACATTCCTCGTATAGCAGTCATTTTGGCAATAGTATTAGCAAGCAATATGCTTGGATAACCGATTTCCACTGGTGCCATTGCAAACTCTGCTTTGTTGGACAACAAAAGGCCATTTGCAGCGTTCTGGAAGAGAGAAACGCACAGACTCAGGCGCAGGATCCGGTCACGCCAGCACAGCAGGTGCCCAACTGATGGTTTTAAAGCAGCTGCGACACAAAAAATGGTAAGAAAGAAACCAACTCCCAGCTCCAGGATGATGGGCACACAACTTCTATTCTTGCTCAATGCTTCCGATTATTTTTTTTTTCAGCACAATATACAGCTTTTACATAGAAACTAGTTCTTAAGGGGTCATTTTTAGTAAGAAAAATGACATTTTATGTTTTAGCATAGAGGCTAGCTGAAAAGAGAGACGGAAAAACATCCAACATATCAACAGTTGTATGTGGAGCAGAAACCTAGGGTAGCAGCTTTGTTTTTCCAAACTGACAGCAGATGTGACTGCTTTGTCTTCCCTTCCACGGGTCCATGGCACATCCTAAGAAGACAGCTGGGGAGCAGCTCAGCTCATCTACACATTTCCACATCCTATTTCAATGCTCCCCGCGGGAACAGTCAGTAATAACTCTCTCAAGTGGCTGATTTCGATTCTGCTGAAGTAAGCCTGTATCCAGAGCTCAGAAAAAGAATTTCCGACAAATCATCTCACATAACAGTATTGTTCTGAAAACCTAAAGCAACTGTGAAGGAGATCACTCGCATAACAAGCGTGCCTGGAGCAGCCTGGCTAATCCACAGGCACAAGAAATTACACAAGCAAAATGCTAACCCTAGAGCAATGCAGGCAGATTTGCTCGAGTCCCAAAATGAAGTACAAGGTCTTACCTGGAAATCATTAATTTTCTTAGTGAGAAGATGATGTGTTCTGAGTCACCTAGAATAACCCAGAAACAGAAGGGTCAGTTTTAAGCCACCATCTGCAACTCAAAACATTCTTGCTGTCTCCCCAGCAGCAAGAAAAGGAAACGTTTAGGACACAGAAAGCAGCACAAGGGCAGAGAACCAGCAGCCAGAAGACACTGCCATGAGACTGCAGTCTCTCGCTTCGCTACCGTTCACCCAACATGAACCACCCTGGGCGGCCATCTGGGAATTGCCAGTGACACCTCTTGCAGTGAAAGCCACTACACACTCGCTTCACCAGCAGCCGTGCTTTCTCAGTCTGGGACTGGGCTCTGCATCTTCTCCCCCAACACCGGCGATGCAGCTCAATCCCCCTGCTTTCTTTAGGAGTCCACATATTGAGCAGGCAAAACCTGGCACCTTTGATTGAAACATCAACACCCATCCCCTGTATCTCTGTACTGTGCAGGCAGTTCTTTCTGGAAAGTCAGGAAGTCTTTTTTTTTTTTTTAAAGTTTCTAAGTGCTCTGCCTTACAAAAGATGGTTATTAATTGTTTTCAAGCACTGCTCTTTAGGGAGGGAGCTCCATAGTGTATTTTTGACATGTGAATACAATTGCCTAAATACAAGAGCTAGAATACCTATCTGTAACCTGTAAATCAGACTAGCCGCCCTTCCCTAAGGCAAGCATAACCCACGGCAACAAAAACTTTAAGAGATTTGGAACAGAGAGCAAGGTAGAAAGTGTTTTAAAGTAAAATGAAGAGCACAAGTTTCTGATGAATGAACACTGAACCCCACAGCATGAAACCACAGACACGAGCAGACCACGAAGGAGGTGGCAGAGATGAATGAGTGAGGTCTGAGGAGCACAGACTACACGGGACATCAACAACGACAGTGTGGACGGTGGGAGCGGTGCACAGCAGGAAGGACAGGCACATCGTCCCCATGGACCAAGGCACGAGAGCAGGGACATTTCCCGCAGCTGGCTGCCCAGCCTGCAAATGCCCATAAGAGGGAGCAAGGGACGAGGCACCCAGGATTAACCAAACAGGGCAAAGCCCTCAAAGGGACATCAGACTCTTACCTGCAGATGACCTTTCAAATTGGCTGGTGTTTTATAATCCCCCTTTAAAACCTATGGAAAAGAGACAACTGGAGTGATCCTTCTGGGTTAGTGTCTCTACGGCCATTGGCAAGTCCCCCTCATTAACTGTGACTTATGTCCCAGTATACCTGAACCAGCTGAAATACCCTGATCGGCATTTATTCTACATGGTGGTGCTATATTGGGAACCGACACAAGCAATTCTCTGGTTCCCCCCTTAGCCTGGGAGGGGACAGTATTTTGATCTTTACCATTGTGCCAGTTCTCCAAATTCATTCCAAGAAGTTATGAAACATCCATTTCAGAGACCCAAAAACTCCCTAACCCTGCCCAGGGCAGATGTTCACCCAAATCACCTGTGTCCTAGAACAGCTCTCAGCAAGCAGAGACAGCAAGGAGGAGCTGTAAGAAACCAGAGCACTTGGAGCACGGACTAGCTCCAGGGAAGCTCTTCCAACCTTCCAAGTCAGTGCGGCTGCTTGCCGGCCTGCCCACAATCTGCACCCAGTACCGTGGGGACGAGTCCCACTCACAGGCATTCCCCTGTTCCCTCACCAAAGGACATCTCGTCCAAGGGCACCGTCATGGGGAGCACATGCAAAGCTGACGGGGCTGCAAAGTCCAGCCTGAGGTCAGGGAGGAATCGGTCCACCCCAAAGCATGAGAAGCTCCCTCTACTTAGTAATTGCTGTCTGTGGCTTTGCAGCTTCTTCCTTCCAGGTCTGCTCCAGAGATATGAGTCAATATTCAAAAAAACCAAAACAACCTGCTGCTTTTGCCCAAATGAGCCACGCCTCCACTTGCATTCCTCATGGGACCGTGGGAGTGGCTGGTGAGCTACAACACGGACACAGCACAGTCTGCGCGTCCTCCTAGGGCCAGACCAGTGTCTGCAGCTGTGCACCTAGATAACACCAGCACACACCAGTAACTCCCACGCATGGGTTCGAGAGCGGGGCTGGATCAGGGAGGGACAGTTTAGTATCTGCCACAACAGAAGAAACAAACACCACCACAAAATCACAGGGGAACATCATCAGTTTGAGCCACACCAGGCTTCATCTACTGCACACATCTGTTTTGAAATCATCTCAGTGTAAGTGCATATCTGTCCTTCCCAGTCTCCCAAGAGGAAGAGAGCATTTGTTTCTCTCCTGCTCTTTTCCGATTCCGTTCAGCAGCCTCTTCCGCTCTAGAGGACTCTCCGGGTGCAGAGACCCACAGCCCCAAGTCAGCACTCCCTCCCCGCGGCAGGACCGCAGGCAGATGCCAGCAGCACTCACTCTGTGCGTGTTGTTGACAACTAAGGGGTCGGGGTGGCCGTAGTTGGGTGGGTTGGCGTAGGGGTCGTAGCCGAGCCTGGCGAGCATCGGTGCGATGTGGGCCATGTCCTGCAGCACATCATCGGGGATGTGCCCAATCCATTTAGATAATGCCTCCATGTTCACCGGCTTGATAACCTGGTCTGTTGATCTTTCTATCCTGGGGAAAAATAATAAAGAAAAAAAAAACAAACAAACCAAGACACTAAAGTTGGATTTCACATACGTGCTGGGCTCAGCCTTCAGCTAGGTTCACTGCCACCTCAACATTTCGCTTCCAATGCCCAAGACACACATGCAATGCAAATGCTCATCGCCTGCCGGGTCTGCCTGGGGCAGAGCCGGCACGAGGCACAGCGTGGCAGCCCTGGGGGAGCCGCTTCCTGCTCACAGCCCTGCTCTGGGGGAGCAGATCCTGGCAGGAGTTTGCACAGCTCCAGAGGTTGGGTCCCCCTGTATGGGGGGATCCATCCTGCACTGGGGTCAGGGTGCTACCAGGACACCTCAGCTTATTACAGGAAAATAATGAAAGATGTGTGCTCTGTAGCACAAATACACCACGCAACCCCACTGAAAATCCCAAATTCTCCGTTTAAGCAACCTCGGCAAAATTTACTCTGAGCAAATAGCGCTGAAAGCCCTGGAGAAATCATCGCCTCAGCCATCAAAGGTGCCTGCATCTCTCTAGCCTACACCACAGCTGCCTTCCTGGTCTGCCTGGGGTAAAGGCACTGGGACGTGCTCCTGCCAGCCGCGCTCCCCGCTCTCCAAGCCCCCCAAGGAGCGAGCCCCTCACAGGTACAGCCCCTCGCTCTGCATCCTGTGCTCAGTGGGATGCTGGCGCAGGACAAGCAGCCACCTGCTTGACTGTAGCCAAAGGAAACCAGATGCTGCGCAGCATAGGCAATGTGGCGTCCTAAGAGGGTTGAGCGTGCACAGAGGCTGCGATCCCGAGCCTCGTGAGAGCATCCCAGTTACTGACTGCTAAGGCACAGGTAATGCCCAACAGTAGCGTCTCAGGATGGAGGGAAGCGGAGCCTGGCAGCACACCCATGGCCGTTGCAGAGGAATGGAGCAACTGTGTGTCCACAGCTTCCCTCACCCCTCAGGCACAAGCAACTTACACAAAGACTGCTTGTACAATTCCCTGACACCACTGATTAAATTTTGCTAAGCTAGACTTAAGCCTCCATTTAGAAAAGAAAGAGCATTAAAAGAAGAGAAGAAAGTGGGAGAAGGCAAGCACTCTCTGGCACACTGAGATGGCCAGCCAGCAAGGAAGGAGTGCTGGGGTGTGTCTCCACGGAGCAGGTATTTCTTTTATCTTGCAATATCAGCACCAAACCTGGCAAGAATTGCTGCTCATCGCTGAAAGCCATTCATTAGAAGCAAAACTAATCGTGGTAAGGAGGTATCTGAGGACAGGTGGAGAAAAGAGGCATTAAAGCGCGCACGTTTCAGAGCAAGCAGTTCTGTTCAAATTAGAGACCAAAATAATTTCTGCACTGTCAAAAGAGATTAATAAAAGAGTCACCTGCTCCTAAAATCCTCGCCTGACAAGCTTCTCAGTTGGGTACAACAGATTGCTAGTATCAAAGCCATCTTTTACTCAGAAATACAAAACCTATTGTAGTAAAACTCGGCGTGCTGCCACTTCTGCCCCTCAAAAGCATGCATAAACACAAGCAACGCATCTTTGCCCCCAATTTTAGCCTTGACTTGCCTCACGTAACAAAAATGCTCTTTGAAAAGCTGTGGCACGAGCCGAGACACTCACTTGGAAAGTGACACCCCGCCGGGCTTCCCTATCAGCTCCTCGTGGTGCAGCACTGTGTCACTCCAGGAGATGTCCAGGAACTTCATGATGGTGTGCATGGACTGCTCGGGGTGCAGCACCAGCTGCTCGTAGTAGACGGGCAGGCACCGGGACTGCCCAATCTCCAAGCACTGGGAGTACATCACCTCGATGGCTTTGTTCCACTTGGTCAGGCAATCACGGTAGCTGTTCAGGTCAAAGCCCGCGATCGTTACCTTCCGCGTGATCATGGAGTGGACCGAAGCCCGGCCGTCTCGAACCATCAGGAGGAATTTGGAATTGGGGAACAGCCTGGACAGGTAGACAGAGGACTTCAGTGTGAAGGGGTCCTTGTTACACAAATACCTGGCTGGCTCGCCGTGCTTGGCAATCACTTCCAGTATAAAGGCCTGCATAGCAGCGTCCAAAACTTGGTCTGTCACCCCTGCTTCATCCAGGCGCATCTTCTCTCGCCCCGATTTGGACCAGGCCTGCCGCATTGCCAGCACGCGGGGGATGATGCGGGTCTCCTCTCCGCAGCGCACCTCAGGGTGGGCATCGAGCATGGCCCTCATCAGCGTCGTGCCACTCCGTGGGACCCCACCAATGAATATCAGGGGCATCTCCTTACTGTAACGGTACTCGACGTGGTTGGAGTCCATCATGACCAGCTCCTCGTTCTCAGGTCTCATCAGCCTGTGCCTCCTCTCGCTCAGGACCTGCTGGCACTCCAGGACCTGCTGGCCGAGGTGCAGAGTCACCATCAGGGCGACCACCGAGCCCACCACCAGCAACACCCTCCTCATGGTAACCCGCATCCTGTTCTCCTCCGCACAGGCTGGTGACCCACGCTTCAGCTTTCGGCTAGCAAGCATTCAACCCGACCGGCATCTGCAAGAGAAACACAGCACAGTCAGAGGAGCAGGATCCACAACCCAGCCCAGCCCCTACGGCACCTCAGCGTCCAGCCTGGCTCCTTTGGGATGCTGACACCATCCCAGGCTTTCATCATCTCTTTCATTTATCAGCAACTTCCAGGCTAGGCGCTTTCTACCCAGGAGGTAATTAAAGTCTGTCTCAGAGCACACTCAAAGAGATTATTTCTGGACTGTTTGTGTACCCAGAAACACAGGTTTGCAGCTGGAGCAAAGATCCAGAAATGTTTCGGAGGGGAGGGGCCACACATACCCAGTGAGTCCTTAAAAAAAAAAAAAAAAAAAAAAAAAATCTTTACAGGGAGTCTGTTCCACCCCAGATGAAGCCCAAACCCTCCCTGCAGTTCTCCTTCCTTCCAAAACTGAGCTCAGCACACTACCGTCTTCACACTTCTCCCAGCCACCTATCTCCTTCCTACATTTTCTTTAGTTTCAGTGTGCTGTCACAGGGGTGGGGGGAAAGCTGAAATAAGAGAAAAACAAAAGCATCTCAAATTTTAAGGGTCTGAGTCAGGAAAAGCTGTTACCCATTAGAATGAAACACTTTGAGAAATTAAACCATCTGAAGGCTAACAACAACACAGAGAGTCAGCATGAAATGCTCTTCCTCTGGAGACTGACCTTATATAAAAATCCTCCAAGACTTCATCTGGCATTGAAGACTTTTTGGGTTTTCTGCGTCTCGGTAGGCTATCCAGCAGGAAGCCTGCAGTTTCTGCAAGTCCCCTGCTCTGCTGCCTACCCGGGGAGAGACTCCTGCAAATACTGGCACCGCTTCCCACACCCTCCTCTCTTCTGCTCCGTTTCTGAGCACAGGTTTTGCAATCCTCCCCTGGGCTCACCCAGGGATTTCAAGCTCTTTGTGATTATGTGGCTGAGGCAGGAGGCTGAATGGAGTGGAAAGAACAGGACGTCCATGTATTTTGTTTTGCTGACAGTCCAAAGAACTGCTTCAGAAAAACATTTTCTCCTCTCAGCTCTCTCCATGAAAGACCACATTTAGCAGCGGTCGGTGCAAAGCCCCTTTGCGGCAGGGAGCAGGCAGGAGAGCCGCCCCGGAGCCAGGCAGCCTCCTTGCCCCTGCCCTGCCTGCCAGCACAGGCAGCCCCAGAACCGGTCGGGCGTTCAAGGACTCTGTTCCCCTTCCAGCCCCTGACATCCCACTCCACCTACCTGCACTGGTGAAGTGCTCAGCTGCTCACCATCCACCTGCTCTGCTTTTATCCAGTTCTGCTCATACAGTTGGATTACCGTGACATGGAGAGGCTTTACCTCTCTGCCTGCCCGGGTATGCGTTTTCCCATCCCAGCAGCAAAGTAACATCACCACCAAAATTATTTTTGTGGCTTTTTAGCACCATGGTTAACATCCTGGCCAACTGCTTGGTTAACATACCAAGGTTAAACAGTTTCAAATGCATGCCCACATACCATACAAAAGTCAAAAAGTCAGATGTCAATCCATTTCTTTAGATGTATATCAGAGGGACCGACAAAGAGCTCTGACATTTTTGCAGTATCAAATGCAGAGTCAGATCTATTAAAAAGACAAGTGCTCATCTGCTCCTTCCTGCTATCTTGATCTGTTTCAGTCATGTAAATATATTCAAATGTTCACCCTAAAAATAATTGCAAATGCTGCAAGACCCATTTCAATGCATGGTAGTTGGAGCAGTCAGGATTTAAGGCCAACTGGAATAATTACAGCTATGCAGACCAAGACAGGCTAATTAGCAGGAAAGACCTGCAGTTTAAAAAGGAGGCTGCGAGCACAGAAGTGCTCTGTTCTTTGAAAAAAAATGGCTTACAGTGAGCATTTCCCACCGAGATGCTCCCAGCTCCCAGTGCCGCGGGAGAGGAACAAAGGGACTAACTCATTTTGCTGTGTGAAGCGTGAGGCTGGCTGGGAGCCTGCGGTACCGGCCCCTCTTCGGCAGCACCCGGTGGGACAAAGTGCCGTGTCCCTGGGGATCATCCTGCCTGCCCCAGCCAGGACATACACACAGCCCCCACTGCTGCCCATCCAACACCACCAGCACGGGGAAGCTCTGGTTCTGCCGTGGGGCAGGAGGAAAGGCCGAGAGGTAGGTGCCGACCCATTGGGGAGCACAGCTTCTCCCTCCTGCTGTGCTTGGGACCCTTCCCCGTTGCTGCCGCACACCACTGCTCCCACCAGCAGAACAGCCCCGCTCTGCCTCCTGCACGGCAGCTGCGGGCACCGCGAGGGCCGAAGCAGAACCAATTTCTCTGGTGGGATTACCCCAGTGTACCCGAGCGGGCTGATCAAGGATCCATGAGCGTGCTTAGCAGTGGTCTGCTGAGCAACCGCAAACAATCCTGGCTTATTTTCAACTCTTTTGTGCAATTCTCCACTAAGAATTTCCCCAAATTTATGGGGCTTATTATTCTATGAGAGAAGAGGGATGGATAATTTTCTCCACAGCAGACATTCCAGTGGAAAATATCATGGCATAATTAAGCAGCAAGGCTGTCTGATCAGAGATGACCTTCTAGTCCTTCATATGCCCAAGCCAGCCCTGAGAGCTTTCCACTCCAGCAAGAATTAGGGAGCTCTCAGGGGTTGCTCTAGCACATCACGGCAGGGACTGAAAACCAGTGCAGCTGGTGACGAGAAGCAGAAATCAAAGCCGACCCCAGGCTGAAGCCCCCGAGTGCAGTTCAGATGCTGCAGGATAGGGATGGGCTGGGACTCACGGCCAGGGGCTCCATCCCCGACCGCCATCAGGGCAAGGCTGGTACCGAGAGCAGAGAGCCTGGGGAAGGATGGGAGCTGGTGGGGAAGTGACAGCCGAGCAGCGATAAACAAGTACACAAGAGCTCCTACAGGCAGAAAGTCTTCCTGATTTTGCACGCTGATCGGACATTAGTATAAACAAGGCTTAAACCGTTTCTTGTCAGCTTGTGAAGGCAATACAGTATCAACGGGACATCAGTGGTGGTGTGGACAGATGTATGAAATATTTACCAGTGCGCACTCAGCATCACAGGGGAGTCAACTGCTCTGGCATGTGCCATCTATATATGCTTACCTTCCCCTGGTAAGTTCATTTTGCTGCTAGCCAAGCTTCATGTTGAAACACAGGTGTCCACAAAAATACCTAACAGGGAAGAAAAGCCACAATGTTGATTTGTTTATTTATCACACACATCTGTGTGCGCGGTGGTGACGAGCGATGCTCTCCTCCTCGGCACCTTCCCCTCCTGCCCACATCCTCCCCTCAAGCCCAGGGGAAAGGTGGTCCCGGCAAAGCCAGTGGTCCCGGCTCACGGTCAGCGCTGGCAGCCAGACACAACCCCAAGGCACCGGCACCGCTCCACCGTGGCGGTGATCGCAGGGCTGAGCCAGAAAGAGAAATGGAGGGAAGTGGGAAGCCGACTGCTCTTTTAGGAAATGAAGCCTCCTGGAAGGGAGAAGCCTCAGGGAGACAAGAGCAGCTGGGATGTTTAAAACCCAGGGGGATTTTAAAGCCCGACCATGGCACGCTTCCATCGCACACACGTGACCGGTGCAACAGCCCGTCCCAGAGGAAGCAGTTCCAGGCTCGCCTGCCACAGGCTTTGGTACAAATGCTGGAATCAGGCAAAAGTCAGAGTCCCCACACCAGTCACAGCAAAAGGAGACAGGGCCCAGAGAACTCCCCAGGTCTGGCAGGTCATGCTCCCGTCTCCAGGTGAGGTCACGGGGATGCAAACCTCAGCAGTAGGAGCTGCCCACG
>NW_009599234.1:0-7821 GCF_000690535.1 Cariama cristata | reverse complement strand
GCGCCCTCCAGCCTCACCACCCGCCAAGGCAGCAGCGCCGGCCCCTCACAGCACGCAATTCCCTCCAGGTAGGGAACCAAACCCCCCGCACGTTGGCCTGGACACCAGGTTTCCCACAAGGACACAACACCTGCACCCACAAGGGCTGCACTCGCCCATGTCGCCTTGGCTGAAGCTGTCCTGCAAGCACAGAGCATCCCGGTGACAGTGCCCCGGTGCAGGGCCAAGGCAGCAGCGCCGGCCCCTCACAGCACGCAATTCCCTCCAGGTAGGGAACCAAACCCCCCGCACGTTGGCCTGGACACCAGGTTTCCCACAAGGACACAACACCTGCACCCACAAGGGCTGCACTCGCCCATGTCGCCTTGGCTGAAGCTGTCCTGCAAGCACAGAGCATCCCGGTGACAGTGCCCCGGTGCAGGGGTCCTGCCCGCATCCCACCCCTCCTTCTCTAGGCACGGGAGGGCAGCAGCAGAGGGGATCCAGCCCAGCAGGGCTGCAGGTTTCCAAGCAAAGCCACTGTCTGGGATGCCGTGTTGCAGCGGAGCACCCCGAGGGGCCAGGACGTGGTGGGGCACTCGGCTCCGAGGCTCACCGTGTGTGCACAGGACCACAGGCTCGTCGTGAGGCTGCTGCAGCTGGGCCCTTCCCACAGTCAGCTCCCCCTTGATACACGACGGTGTCCCGGCCTCAGAGGATGTTTTTGAGAACATTTCAAGTACGGACACTAATTATTATTCCAGCCACTCAAGAGTCTCCTCCTCTCCTGCCCGGCTGCCATCGAATGTCACGCAGCCCCTCCACTTTAGTACTAACTAGAAACCAGAGGGAAACTCCACCCAGAAGGAACTTTGCAAGAGCTTATCCGCAGTGCACGCATTGCCCTCCTTCCCTGCAAGGCTTTCTGCTTGACCCTGGCCTGGCCTCCATCGACCGTGGAATTTCAGGTCCGGAGAAGACCGCAGGTCTGCAGAGCTGCAGCTGTATCCCTGGATGCGCTTCTGCGGTGCCACGAATGATCTGGTGCACGGAGCGGCAGTGGTTTAACAGCCCAGCCCCAAGACACCGTGCTCCGGAAACGGCTCCAGCTCTTGCCCGTGCACACAGACCCACGCGCGCTTGCAGACTTCCTTCCTGACGCTGCGCAGCGTACCACGGCCCGGCGGACACCGCAGCTGACCGAGCATCAACAGTGAGCACCAACCCACTGCAGCCTCCACGTCCTCCTTCACCTGCTGCTGTCAAACAGGTAAACCACCACCACTGCCGGAGAGCAGCCCCGTGCACCGGCACAGCACGGTGTCGGTGCAGCCAGGGCCACCGTAGCGAGGGAGCCGTGCACCGTCTGTAGTGATGAAGCAATGTCTCAAGTCCATTTGTTTTAAGCAGCAAAGTGTTACAAACAAACAACAAAATCAGTTTCTACGAGAAGCTCCATATGATCAAAAAATGCCTTTTTCTCTAAACTATTCCCAGAAATGATTGCTATTAACTGCAACTTCCCCAAAAGACATAGGTGTGGCCTGGAAAATTTTAGCTCAAATCATTGGTACTTAATAAAAGGATGAGGAACTGCAGATGTCTTTGTGGAGGAACAGCAGCAGAAGCTGTGGTCAGCAAGAAATATCCTAATATATCTAACTTGCATCTTTACAAATCAGCAAAATTTAATTACTTAATTGATAGTCTCCAGTTAATTCATGCACGACATGCAACGCAGAAATAAACACAGCTTGCCTGAGGGCGACCACTGCCGTTCCAACCTGAGCTCAGACAAACGACGCGCCCAGAAGTGCAGTCACTGCCGAAGGCAGGGGTGCTTCTCCTCGTCTTTCCCAGTGGCAACTCTTAACGCGCGTTTCAAAACACCCGATGACTCCAAGGCATCTCCCTTAGCAAGACAGAGATCCTGACATCCTGCGAAGGCAGCAGCAAACAGGAGAGGGGTCAAACGAGCCCCAGGAGCGGAAAGCTGGGAAGAGGTGGCGGTGGCTGAGGGCAAGGAGCAGGAAGGGATGGGCTGCTGGCACGCAGATGCACAGGGTGTTTCTCCATCTCAATTTCAAAGCAGCCCGAGTGAAAGCTGATCAACAAATTTTAAAACATTTACCAAGAGGTCCATGAGCAGCCCTGGAAAGCAACAAGCACGGAGTAAGAATCGATCTCTGCTTGCTGCTGCGTGCCGACGGAGGCGGCCAAAGGGACAGCTGAGGTTCACCCAAGTGCAGCGTCAGCCCCGTTGCACAACCCGCAGGTCGTGCTCATCCACCCCCAGCCCAGCAAGGATCGATCCCCGCCGGGATGGCCAGCCTGCGGGAGCAGGGTCCAACCCACACTGCGGTTTGCTGCCCACCCCAGTCAACGCTGCAGCCGCTCGCAGCAGAACCGCAGCTTCGTACAAACCTCTGCTGGAGGTGAGCAAGGGCCTCAGGCTCCGAGCGGCGAGAGAAGAACCCACTTTTATGTGCATGAAATTAAGCTGTTGAACAGCATCTACAGCATAAAAAAAACCCCAAACAAACGAACAAAACACCAAACCAAGAAGTTGCTTTCAAGCCACCAAGTGGTGAGAACAGCAACATCGCCAGCAAAACAGTTTTTGCTTACAAAAGCTAAAGATGCACTGCAGGCCACAAGCCCAGGCGCATCTACTGGAATCAGAAGCCAATCCCAGTAAAAATACAGGGATTTTAGAGCACTTCAGGGTTATGTGTCCCTTTGAAAATCCCCAAATAGAACAAACAGCACCGTGGTTTGCGTTTGCACCGCCGACATCATCCCAAGTAAAATCGGAACAAATAGCCAAAAGACTGCAAGAGTGAGCGTTTAAGCACACATCTTAGCACCCAAACCACAAGGAGGGTGTTTAAGCTCGCACCTTAGCACTCAGCCGGCTCAGCTCACCTCCACAGCAGCCGCAGGACACGCCGACGCTGCCGCGCTCGTAGGTCCTGCCCCATTTCCTTTCAGTTGACTGCACTCAACGCGATGCACCAGCCAGAGTCCCTTCAACACTGCCAGCTCCCGAACATCCCCTCTTTGCCTTCCCCTGCAAAAGGTGCTCGCTGTGGCTCTGGCAGCTCTGCTCAGACGCTGAAGCCAGCCCAGCGGCTGGGTGCAGGGGTCCGGCAGCAACAGCCCGGGACCACGGTGCAGTTCCCCAGCACCACTGCTATCGCGTTCCTGCAGCCCGGAGGTCACTGGCTTGGATCTGCAGGGGTGAGGGGATTTCTCAAAAGACTGTTTCGCTCTCAAAGCGTAAATCCCTCCTCCATGGGGACACAGGGGGATTTATTCTCACTGCGGAGTACCTAGAAATACAAACTGGCAGAATCTGATGCCCTGCGCGCACTGGCTTCAAATACCAGCTTTCTCATTCCGAAAAGCCTGCGAGGTGGAATACCTGAGCCATGCAGCACGTTCCCAGCCGAGCACCCCAGCACACCATCCCCGGAGAGCCTGGCCGGGATGCGTGCACAGCACGCCAGCCTTCTTTAACAGGCTCTAAATCACATCAACAAAGAATTGACAGACATTTCACAGCACAAATGTCCTGTTTGTTTATTGCCTCGAAGCTGTTATGATTAGAAAAACATTTTATTATCCTGCTCAGTGCTATGATGTTCCTGAAATAATAAAAATCCCACCAATTTACAGCATCTTCACTCTGCCCGCCTCTCGTTCCAAGCACAGCAACGGCATTTTATCGTCCAGCGATGGAAACCACAGTATTCACTTCTGCCAACCTCTCTGTAAGGCAACAGCCTTTCTCTCAAACTGGCTTATTAATTATGAAACGCCCAAACTGAAAGATGCTGGCAGGCGGCGGTGATGGAGGCACCCACCCCAGTGACCTGGCACAAGGCACCGCACCCACTGCACCCCAGCAAAGCTCTAGCAAAGCCAGGAGGGAAGGGGCTTGCCACGTCCCCCGCTTGGCTCAAGGAGCAGGGTCAGGAGGCACAGCTGGCACTGGAAGGACCGAGCTGAGCGAGGGGGTACAGGCAGGGAAGGGAGATCCCCCTGCCGCCGGCTGCGAGGGACTGGTGCCAGAGCTGGAGGGTGTCTGTGACCCCCCAGCGACGGACGGGGCCACCCACCAGATCAGCTCGGTCTTCACTTTGGAAGCGCTTGTGCCGAAATGGGACAGGAGCTCTGCGCTTCGGAGGGACGCTTCCGACTTTTCATCAACCCGCAGCTCCGATTCACAGAGCTTTACCTTAATTACTCTGCAGTCGCTGCCTCAGGGGGACAAAGGCAAAGCCAGCACAGGTGCCACTGCACGAACGGTGATGGACAAACACATTCCCACACTTGCTCCCCTCGCACCCTGACCAGTGGCCCCTTTGTCCCGCTCCCTCCGCAGAGCGGGACAAGGGGGTTCTGGGGAAGCACGAAGCTGTTCCCCGGCTCATCCCTGCTCCTCCGACCAGGGTCCCTCCAACTTCCACCCCTGGCCCAGGGTAGGTCCTGGGGAATCCCACTGGAGAGGGGCACAGGTAGTGTGGCAGGGCGAGAGGAGCTGGAGTTTGCAGCCCCTGTGTTAACTCACCGTGCTCGGCGCAAACACGATTCCTCCCTCCTGAAACTGAACAAAGATTCCCCATGTGAATGTGGGTGGTCAGAGCCTGCCATACAACAGGGAGAAAAAGAAGTCAGAGGGACTGCTAGAAAAAATACTAAGTATCTTCTAAAAAATATTTTCCAAATCCACATGCCAAACCGTAAGTCTCAACAAGCTCCATTCTTGCACGCACAAAGATCAGGATTTGCAAATAAAAGGTTGTTTCTGCAAGAGAAACCCCAAAACCTCAAATTTGCTTAAGAAACAAAATCAAAATATTTTATTTCCCCATGCAGCAGCAACACCAGGCATCTTCCGAGCTGAAGGCACTGACTGAGAGGGTAACGTGGACAGAGGGGCACGCTGCACATCCCTTGGCCAGCGAGGTGAGGAAGAAACATTGCTGTACCCCATCTCCCCGCAGCCCCTCTCTGCTCATCCCTGCCCCGTTTCCTGCGGCTCCCGGTGCAGCGCAGCCCTGCGGGTACACGGTCCTGAGCACAGACCGGCCCCGGGGATCTCCACTGCGGCCCAGCTGGGCTCAGCACGTCAGCTGCCACAAGGGCAAGCGCTCGGCGTTTTCACAAAGCCAGTAATTTTGGGAAGGGAACAGAGCGCTGCCCAGCACCGACTTCGGCAATGTGTGAATACGTGGCCGCCCACTCGAGATGGTGCAAAGCCCGTGTGCCTGCACAGCCCCCAACGAGGACACGCAATGACCTCCTGCCAAACCCCGGCATGGGAGAAGCTCTTCTTGTGAAACCATAGATGGAAGAAAAGGAACGGGGTCCTTTGGAGACGTGCTGCTCTGTGCACGACGTGGCTGAGTCGTAAGACAAATTACCCTGAACAGCACATCCGAGTGCTTCAGGGCTCGGTTCCTGTCTTCAGAAGCTCAGCTGTGAGCCCCGCGTCCTTTGCTGCCATTTACATCTGCAAATGCTGGGTCACCGAGGGCTGCCTCTGCACGCTGTCCTTACTCTGGGCTGCACTGGCCAGCAGCCAGCTGTGAGCACAGCTGTCCGGGGGAGCTGCGGGGGGCCGGGTGCTCTCCCACCCCTCTTACAACATGTCCTGGCACAGCCACTGCCAGAAACAGTCGCTCACACTGCAAGATTCACCCCCAACACCAAGCAGGAACAGGAGCACTGGAAAAAAACCCAGCTGCTTCTCCCTGCCCGACTACAGCCCTCGGCGGATTGCAGCGGCTCCGGAGCCGGTCATTTCTCCATGGAGAAGCACCTCGACACCGCAGCCATTTGCAGATTCCCCGATCTGGGTTTGGGCTCACTTGCCTGGGAAGATTCGATGGGAACCTTTAGTCGCTTGTTTAACTTCTGAGCGCTGCGGATTCAGGAACCTTCTGCTGCTATCAGTGGTTCTTGTTTACAGACCCTACGAGGGGGCTCGGGGCTGCTCCTCGGCAGGACCCACCACACGTTGCCCAGCTCCCATGGGCAGTGCCAGCCCCAGGCACCGCTTGCCCATCCATGCTCCTGCCTGCACCCACACTGTGAGACCAGCACAAAAGGATGGACTGGGGATGAAAAAGGCAAAAAACCCCGATGCGTTCACCTTTAGATGGGATTTCTTCAAGGAGAATCCCGGCGATACTGGAAGCAGGCAGGGCTTTAGGAGAACTGCATGGATAAAAGGCTTGCAAAATGGTATAAAAGAAAGCAGGCAGATGACAACATGGCAAACTTCTCCTGCCGGCCCGCACGCTCGCTGCCTGCACTCGCAGGGCTGCGAAATCCAAAGTAAAATACGCTCTGCTGAGGCACAACGCTGATGCTTCCTAAACGCATCACAAATTCATCAGAAGACGCATCTGTACGGTGCCAAATAAAACCACCTGCTGGGTGTTTGTTTTCTCTCTCCAAAAATGTTCTTGACAGTCACTGCATTTTATATCGCTCCTGCCATCCTGCACACCCCCTGAAGGCTCACCCTATCTGTAATGCAAACTGCCTTTGGAAGTACCTTCTTAAAATAGCGACAGAAATTACTAATTCAGTTTTTAAAACCTACAGGCAGAGAACGGCAGTGGCACGAGCCTGCCCATCCTTGTGGGTGAGCCCACCAGCAAACCGTGTCCCGGACAGATCCCACATCGCTCCTGCCATCCTGCACACCCCCTGAAGGCTCACCCTATCTGTAATGCAAACTGCCTTTGGAAGTACCTTCTTAAAATAGCGACAGAAATTACTAATTCAGTTTTTAAAACCTACAGGCAGAGAACGGCAGTGGCACGAGCCTGCCCATCCTTGTGGGTGAGCCCACCAGCAAACCGTGTCCCGGACAGATCCCACGGCAGCTCCCGCCTCTTATGGCCAGGGCCCAGGCGCGGTGGCCTGGGCTTTTTTTGGGCAGCAGCCAGCTGCTGCTCTGCCGGAGAGCAGCACTGACCCCCGAGCGTGCACACAGGCACAGAAGCAATTCATAGGAATGGAGAAAGCTTCAGCGCTCTGGGCCAAAACACCAGGCTGCTGGGAGGGCAGTCATTGGTGCACCACCAAGATCCACCAGCCCCTTCCTCAAACCTCCCTCCTCGTGGGTTCACGCACAGACCGTGGGGTGGTTATGAAGGTCAGTGATGGAAATCACCCCCCCCAGTTTCAGGGACTGCCACCCTGCAGACCCTCGGCTCTCTCTGCGGGCAGCGCAGCACGGCTGTTCCTGCCGGGTGCGACACGCAGGCAGCCAGCGAGCACAAGCTGCAGTCAGGCACCTTATTACAAAACCCTGCTTGGAAAAAAACCATTCAAACCTGCGTTGGCACTTGACAAGCTCCCCACGAGCACGCTGCAGTATTCCCAGAAAAGCAACGTCAAATTTGGAAACCTGTTAGTACAAATCATTTTAATCTCTCCACTCACCCTTGCTCGGTACCCGAGCATGAGCGAGCAGCACAGCTGTGCAAAGGGGAGACTCACCGCCTGTTAAGCACAAGCAGCTGGCGGGGCCGGGCTCTGACTCGCAGAGGAAAACGTGTGAAGGGGTTTTAAGCTGTGAGATGTTTTTTGGACAGAGCCTGAGCGCGCAAACAAACACAGCGAGAGACAGAACAAAGGCCCGCGCAATGCAAACCAAACCCTTCCCATGGAAGACTGTGGCCCAGCTCACGCCGCTGGCAGTGGGAACACGGTGCCAGCAGTGCCAGGGACTGTGGCTCCGGCCATGAGTCCCAAGGAACTTGAGCTTGCGAGAGAAACGGTGTGGATCTTGTATCCCGACCACGCAGCACCGCAGGGCAA
>NW_009599233.1:946-1170 GCF_000690535.1 Cariama cristata | reverse complement strand
GGTCCGAAGGTGGGACCAGGAAAGCATCGGCTGTAGGAGGCAACTCCCCGAAGGAGCTGTGCCTGGAAGGTTTTCGGTTGGGTGACCCGTGGGGACGCCTGGGACGGGGTCCCTTGTACGGAGGTCGGGAGCAGGGAAGGTTTTGGGGAACCTCAGCTAAAACTGGCCAAGATTCAAGCGTGGAGGGCTCAGCAACACCCCAAGGCGGGAAGAAACAGGGACCC
>NW_009599233.1:566-815 GCF_000690535.1 Cariama cristata | reverse complement strand
CTCCCTTTCCTCAGTGATTCGGAGCCGTGTAAGAGGAGGAATTGCTCCGTGTCGTTGGCATCGCTGCGGGGGAAACCACGGCATCGCTGCGTCCCTTCCCCGGCCAGAAATTGCACTGCCTGCGGGCCTGATCCAGAAAAAATTAACCCCTTCACAGGGTGTGGTTTTTTTTAACCCCTTTTCTGGAAGCAGCCGGTCCCCTGCTTCGACGCTCGCCCCTGGGCAGAGCCCGTCCCTAACCGCTGCCCC
>NW_009599233.1:0-325 GCF_000690535.1 Cariama cristata | reverse complement strand
AACGAGCATCCACACCGTCACGGGTGGGGGATGAGGTGGGGGATGCCCCGTGAAACGGATCCCGCACCGAGCGGGAGGATGGAGCGAGAGCAGCTCTTCGTTAGTGCGCTGTTATAACGACCCGCGTGGGTGCGGAGGAGCCCTCGTCGTGCGTGGCCTTCCCGGGGATGTCGGTCCCTTCTTTAAGGGCCCTGAGGGTGGTGTGCCCACCGAACTAAAGGGGATGGGGCAGGACCTCTGGCCTTGAGGCTGACGGGCTGCCGCCGGCTCCTCTTTGCAGGAAATGGGAAGGAGGGGACCCGGGGGTGGCCAACCAGAAGACCCC
>NW_009599232.1:8461-9168 GCF_000690535.1 Cariama cristata | reverse complement strand
GGGGAGCTCTGAGCCCTCTTTCTCCTCGTCCTGCCGGCCAAGCGATGGCGAGGAATAAATGCAAGAGGACAGGGAGCCGGCGTGGCGTGCGCCGGGATGTGTGTGTGTGTCCCCCGCGGGCTCGTGAACTGCAGTGCAACTGAAACGCGTTCTTCCCCGTGGGCAGGATACGGCCCCCTCCCACGCTCCCCCCCAAGCCGGGCAGCGAGCAGCAAGCTCTGCCCAGCCCCAGGAGGGTTAATCCTCCTACCTCCTTGATTTGCTGCAGCCTCTCCTCCAGACTGTCCATGGTCTCCTGCTCCTGCTTCAGCTTCTCCAGCCGGGCACTGCGCTCCGCGGCGCATTTTTTTCATCTCCTTGGGAAGACGATGGGTCCTCTACAAGGAGCGGGGACAGAAGGCACAAGGCATGTTTAGCGGGCGGCGCGGGGCGCAGGCACTTAGCCGGAGCGGCATCGCTGGCCCCGCTACGCTTGTTGTGTCTCCATGTTTGGATGAAAAGACGACCGCAACTAGGCATGGTCTGCTCTGGATTTTTATGAGCTAGTGCTGTGGCCTCATGGAGTGACATCCTCCCCACCAGCGTTTGCCTTCGGCAGGAGCAGTTGGTCGCACTCTGAGGAACCCCGCTTGTTCTCTCTGTAGTACAACCAGCCCATCAGTAGCTACTCTGAAGTAGAAAATCTTCAAAGACTGTTGTCAAACATC
>NW_009599232.1:0-8307 GCF_000690535.1 Cariama cristata | reverse complement strand
AGAAGTCAAACGGTTGCAGATCAGAGAAGTGCTGGTAATTTATTTCCTGGCTACACACTGGGCACCTTTGAGGTAGTGTTGTCTCAACAGTGTCCTAGATCTCTTTCCCCCCCCCTCCATCTCTTTGTACAGAAAATGAAGAAAGCTGCTGCAGGCTAGCGGTGCTACACTGCTGAGCTTGGCTGCCTCAAGCAGATCTATCAAGGGAAAAAGGGAACATCTCCAAATCAAGTGCAGAATATAAAAAGGCAAAACGCAAATTTCTGCCAAAAGAAGCAAACATGGCAGGAAAAGCGGAGGGGAGGGGGGGAGAGGAAAAAGAAACCACCCACCTGACTCTGCCCTCCCTCCTGCCACCCCCACGCACCCCACTCCTCGCCCCCGCTCTCCCTCTCTCTCTTCCCCCCCCCAAAGCAGAAAGCTGAACTGCCAACTCTTTCACATACTACCCACCAGATGAGGTGGGGCCTCTCTCCGGCAACCACTTAGCTCCAGAAATGATGTGAGGGTAGAAAAAGGCCACTCTGCTGGAAATTGTCACTCTTACACAAGCTGGCTCTATTCAGTCCCTGATCAAAGCACTGCCTTACAGAGAAAGTCGATTTGCACGCCCTGGGACAAAATAATCTAATTTACAAGCTCAGGCTATAGAACTTTCTTTAGGGAGGAAGGGGGGAAAAAAAAAAAATACCAAAAAGAAAAACCACATAAACCACCCCCACCACCGCCAGAAATATCATCTATGATTTCTTGCTGCTTAAGACAGCAGAAAGAGGAATTTTAGCATATTAATCTCAAGACAAGATAAATTTGTACTTGTCTGTGTAAACTGTTTATTCACTGCAGGAATCGGGAGTCTGCAAGTCAACTGAATTAGCAAGTCAGCGAGTTAATTTTCGAGAGCATGGCAACACTGCGCATCGGATCCCCTCAAAGGCAGGCACGTATCTGCTGCAAATGTCTCTCTTTTGGGAGACCCCGCTGCCCGCCGGCTTACAGACGGTCTGCTTTCGAAGGCCGCCGGCGATGCGCACGAGGCCAAGCCCCGGTCTGCTCAGCACCGGCGGAGGTGTCAGGGTGGTGGCCAGAGCCAAGGCTCTCACTAGACCCAACCGGGGCATCTCGGCTTGGATTTAGACCAGGAGGACAAATTCAGTGCCATTGAAAAGCCCTAATGAGCACCAGGTTCTCAGGGAAGGACCAAAATGGGACTGTACAGTAGCAAGTTTTTGCAAGGATGCTGAGAGCACATGGCTCCTGCCCAACACCAAGCAGCATCTCCTCCGTGGCATCACGTCGGGATGGAAACGCTCCCCTCCCCTGCTCCCTTCCCTCCACGTCTGCCCACTGCCAGCGCCAGCATTTCCCATGGCCACCCCAGACCCTGCAGCTCCCACCTGAACTTACCGGAAAATGAGGTAGAGAAACTTGACCGTTGGCCTTGACGCTCCGATGCATTTCCCGCTGGAGCTGCTTCTTGCTCCCAATTCTGTAGGGGGGGATCCCATCTCTGCAGATGGAAGAGAGGTCACCGTCAGTCAAGGCTCTCCTTATGCTCTAACCAAGACGCTTCTCCATCACTTCCGAAACCACCCCGGCACGCTACAGGCCCACGTTCCCAGCGGAGCTCAGCCCCTCTGGACGTCACCTGAAGCCTCAAACATCTGGCGGCTTGGGAAGTGCCTGTGTCACCCTCTTCATGGATGTGCCGTAACTAAGCAAAAGCTGAAACGCAAGCTGAAGGCAACTCCGCACGGAAAGGCGCCCGAAGATCCCATCAGCTTCACTTCTGAGGCTTCTTACAGAAAGGCCCTTCCAACGCTAGTTTTCTGCTTCTGCCCTTCATTTTTGTTGCTTTTTCACCACTGAATTATGCTCTTTAAGACCACAATGTTCCTCAAGCTCTGCAACACCCCGTGGAGTGCTGGCACGGTGGAAACAAGAAGGAAGAGCCTGAAGATGGATGACCACTGAAAGGCTGCTGCCCACCTCCAGCCCTGCTTAAAAGATCCGGGATGTCTGTCCTGCCCCGAGGCTGGCCAGCATAGGTGGACCACCGCCAGGCACGAGCAAAGCCGGGCCGTACCCTCCGGGCACGATGCTGCTGCCCTTGGCCACGAAGCCACGAGAAGAGAGAAGGAGAGGAGCATTGGTGGGAACAGCCCCCACGCAGCCCGCTCGAGGCAACGTCGTCTGTTTTCATCCGGCCGCACAAAAAATTATCTCGGTGAGGATTAAAGGGCCTTCCACAGACAGCGGGGACAGCCGAAGAGCACGCCTGGAGATCCTGAATGTCTAATTCCACCCCTTCCCTCAGACTGGCTGAATAACCTTGATCTCTGGTCCCATCCCTTTCATCCACCTGCCCCCACACCTGACTCATCTCCTGAGTGGAGAAAATAGCTCCTGCCCAAGGAGGAGCGGCGGCGGCCGAGCCGACAGCCGTGGGCCCCGAGGAGGAGCGGCGGCGGCCGAGCAGACCGCGGTGGCCCCACGCTGCTGCCAGAGGAGCCAACATGGCACGGCATCCCTGCGTGCCACCTCCCGTGGCCACGGCAGTGGTGGGCACACACCGACATACTGTGGGCAAGCAGTCGGAGACAAGGCGCGAGGGAAAGCCTCCACGCTCAAAGTTTGAGCTATCGCAGGCCTTTGCGAAGATCTTGGCCAAAGCAATCAGTTGCCATTAAATTGTTTTAATGAGCAAGATTAAACTGCAAACCTGGAGTTAAAGACTGGAACAATCTCATCTTAATAAATTTGGAAAAATCTTTATAACAAAAGAGAGCACGCTGGGATGGCAGAGAAAGTCCTTGATGCCACAAGATGAACATCGGCCTCCTCCAGACATGGTCCACGAACACACGTTACATTACACGTGAAAGGAGCTAACTGTCCTAATGTCCCCACTGCACAACACGGGGCTCTGGAGCTCTTTCTGGGGAAGCAGCCCAGCACATGCTGGCCAACCATGGCCACCAACCACAGCCGCCGGTGGCCACCAAGCATTTCTGCTCCATGAACCCATGGGGCAACAGGGCTTGGGGCAAATGACAAGCCTCAGTTTTGGGGGAGGATGGGGGAAAAGCAAACCTAAGGTAAAAACCAAATCACCTGTACCATCAGAGAAGCATCAGTTAACTGAGGCTTACTGAGATAACAGTCTCTTAGGGAAGATCTTGAATATAGGGACTAACCAGTAAAATAGGCATTTCAGAGGTAGAGTAAAAATGCCAGCATGAGCACGTTACATGCATACATACATACGGGACTAATCCCATTAACACATTCAATGAAAGAGGCGGTGTCCTCTATAAATGGCAGGCCAAGAGGCCAGATGGGGAAGCAGCTGAAGGTCTGTGCGTTCAACGTGAGGCACCCAAGGACACGACCAAGGGACAACGGGGAGCCCCGCAGCCCTCCTGCGCTCCCCACCTCTCCCCAGGTCTGCAAGCACGAGATGCCGTCCCCGAGCCCTCTGCTGCGGGCACCGAGCTGGGACCACATCTCCTGGGGGGGTATCCCCAACCTCCCAGCTCTGGGGGGACCAGCTCTGCCCAAAGGGAAAGTCCTGGGAGAGGCTGTGGAGCGGGGACGTGTGCTCTTCTTGGGCAGGATGGCTTGAGAAAGAGGAGGAAAAGCAACGCTGACCCAACAGTGCGGCTCCTCACTTTATTTGAGATTCGCCCTCGTTCAGGTTGGTACCAAGGCTGGTCCTTCCCCCTAGAACTTGCACTGGAGACGCTCACACCAAACCTCCTGCTCCCTCCTTCGACAGCCCGACCTTGCCAGAAGAGTTTTACAATTTTGCAACAACGTGCAGAATTAAAAAAAAAAAGACTTAAAATAAAAAGAGCTGTTTTACTGGGATGGGACGGCTGTGGAGCAGCTCGGGAAAGTCAGCCTGGGGGATGGCGAGGGACTTCTACAGCCACTTTGGTGAGCGCGGTCTAAAGCTGGGCCTTCCATAGAGAGGGGGGAACCGGACAAGGCCAGGGTTGAGGGGGTGACCAACGGGTGATCCCTCACCGTGGGAGGGACAGACGGACGGAGCTGGAGCCGGGCTCTCTACAGCAAGAGATACGGGGGGAAGCCTGATGCTGAAGCAGACCCCCCAACCAGGAGAAAGGACCTTTGAAATGAAAGGCTGAGCTCAGCCAGAGGTTTCGGGGCAGGACAAGGGTTAACCCCAGCTCTCCAGGTGCCACCTCTCCCCTTGCTCCAGCACCAAACATTTGCACTCACTTTCTTGGCTACTAAAAGCTGCGGGCTGAAGAGCTACAGAGTTTAGGCACTAAATAGTAGAGTTTAATTATAAACATTTCAGCTAACCAGGCTGGGGCTAAGCCAATCTGTTTCTGGGGGAAACACTAGTTTGAAGTCTTCTACCCAGTCAGCTGCCATTTAAGCTGAGCCAATTATCTTAGCCTTTTGACTCAGATGTGCCTGACCTAACCTGAATGTAGTTTTACTGCTGCTTTGAAATATCAGACTCATGCGCATATGCATTCACTCCCATCTTCATTTGGCAACGGCTCTGAAACAAGCCTCTGATCTCGCCAACATCAAAAGCCTGGTTTGTAAGATAAGGTAATATTTGAAGTTTGCTCAGCAGCATTCCCCTGTGTCCAAAGTAAATCCATAAATAAGATATAAGCAAATAAAAAAAAAAAAAAATCCCCTTTCCTCTCCCCCCCTCCAATCAAGAAATGGAAATATAAATTTGCATGATGCTTTGTGGCTATTACAAAATATATATGGACAGACTGATCCCTGGCATCTACAATAAAATAAAAAGGCAGACTGTACATTATTTGGAGACCTCTCCTAATTGCCGGCACAGCTCAGATTTAGATTGATTTTAAAAAAAAAAAACAAACTCACTTTTTACTGCTATGTCTGACAGACTTTTCCAGAACAAGTTTTTCCTCTTCAGTTGATACCAATATAAGCCAAAAGAACTCATTTGCATTTGCACTGATGAAACAGAATAAACCCGGGTCCTCTGCTAAAGGGGGGTAAAACCTCGCGGGCAGAAGAGCACCCGGGCTCGGCCTACGGGCGCCCGGGGGGGTTTGGTGCCCCCAACACGTTCACAGCATCTTCAGCAGAGCCAGGTGCCAGGAGCGGCTGCGAATCCCACGTGTTTTACTGCAAGCTTTGGCAGCGGCCCTTCGCCTCCGCAAAGGAAGTTTTACATCAGCTTTAACTCCAAGCCCAGCCTCCAAAAGTGCCAATTTACCTCTCCCGCTTCCAAAAACACCCCTCATCCCGGCGTGCCCGTCCGCGGACGGAGCGTGGCTCCGGGGATGCCCGGGGGACCAGATCTGGGGCAGGAAATATTCCTTTTTGCAACCTCTGCCATCCCGCTCCCCCGCCACCCCCCAACCTGGAGCTGCGGGCAGTTTAATCAGCCAAGCTTCCCCAAACTCTCACAGCCTGCGCGGGCCATTGTTACGGCAGGAAAAAACAGGCAGGCTCCTTTCAGGGGCTGCTTTATGGGGAGCTCCTATTCACTTGTTCAAGCAAATTTCAAAGCGGGCTGCTGCCCTCTCATCCCCGCTAAGCTCCCCTGGACTAACAATGGGCTGAAAGCGATTCAGTTAAGCCTTTCATCCACCATGCACTTTATTTCTCACTCAGTGCTCTCATCTGTATAAGGCCTACAATTGGCATTGCTGTGAAGAGAGGGTATAATCCTAGCCCTGTGAATCCCAAGTGACCCTACACTGGTCCAGAAATGACTAACCCAATGAATGCTCTGTTGACACATGATCACATACAACCAGAGCCAGTAAGAAGAAATAAAGAAGTCACCCTATGATTCAGCTCTTTTATTTAATGCCAATATTGTTCAATAAGGGAATCTGGTGGGACAACAAACTATTTTTTTCCGCAATATCAGTTCAAAACACACATGTGCATTAAAAAAAACACAAAAAGCTTTTGTTTACGCATCAAGGATTTTTGGTAAATCCTGTTTTCCGTTGTGCATTATCACGCACGTTGACTTTAAAAACCCAGCACACAAACCTCCCTGAGGAATCACTGGACACGTCTGAGAGAGACACTGGAGAAGTTTCACCTACGAGATGGAGACCAGGAATGCAGCCCTCTGTTTACAGGTGGGCTTTTCTAGAGCACTTGGTACCTAAGCGAAGATCACGAAACACAAACGGCAACATCTGCTCTCTGCCCAGCTAAAGAAAATGGTCCTTAGGAGCACTAAGTGAGTCTTACTGTCTCCTCTACAGACACAAAAGCACCATTTCTCTCCTGCTGGGGAAAGCAAACCCAGGAAGAATGGTCAAAGGACTTGCTCCCAGTTGCACACTTCTCAGCAGAATCAGGAGGAAAAAACAGATCCTGCAAGTCCTGGGCTCAGCCCCAGCATCATCTCTCAGCCCCAGCATCATCTCTCAGCCCTAGGCTCCTGAAACGCCCAGACCCCAGCCATGCAGCTCCATTCAAGTGGCTGCCCCAGCCACACTAGATGAGCAGCTATTTGCCCCTTCAGGTCACTGGCCCTATTAATGTACATTCTGACATTAATGACGAGTGTTAATTGCAGAAAGTACTTCCTACAGGAAGTAATCTCCTCCTCTTTGATGACTGATAACTAGTTAAGGAAGCCTGGCCTTAAGACAAAGGCTCAGGGAGATACGCTCCTTGGGTTAGGCAGGCAGCACCATTAGCATAGGGGAAAACACGTTTGCTCAGCTGCAGATGCAAAATGGCAATAGAGGGATTCATTATTTTACTCCATCCGATACCTCCGGCAACTCCACGAAGAGCGAGGCTACCATGCCCTGCTACGCCTCTCGGGTTGGGCGCAGACCTCGGTTTCGGCAAGCCCTGGTCAACAGCAAGCAGAAGCGGGTTGATGACCCCAAACTCATCGCTCCCGGAAGCCCCCATGGTGCATCGGATTCACGGACGGCTCATCCCAAAAGGACCCGGCCAACACAGGATACTTACACGCTGCTGTCCGTCATTGACATGGAGTCATCCGTCAGGGCATCGCTAGATATTTCACTATCGTTTGCGCTGGTTGCTGGGGCAAAAACATAGCCAGAATTCACATGGTATGGGTTAACGGGATCGTTCCTCTTGAAGGACCTAGGGACACAAGCAAAACAGGAATCTAGTTACCAGCCAGTCTTGGGCTAGGGAAAAGCACACAAGGTTCGTGGTAGCACTGTCCTCACGAGAACCATGCACACTGGCTGCTCAACCTCTCTACCAGCAACTTAACCACCCAGCGCTCAGACCAGCAGCAACCGGGACACACTCTGTCTAAACAGACCTGAGGTCCAACTTTAAAGATGTCGACTTGAGCATTGGAAGCGCGCTTTAGAAAATCCCAGGAAGCACTTCTACGTACTTGGCTACCTTCAAAAACTTGGTCCTTAAAGCCTGTTGCTGCACTGCTGAGATCAGCAGGCAAAAGATCAAGAAGTTCATCACTCAAGTCCCACTGAAAGCCACTGAGGCACCAGCTAGTAAGTGCTTAAGTCTACCCTGAAGAAAGGAGCTAGGGCTCCTTTGGGAACACGAGTTATGGTATCTGTCTGGTCTGAAACAAGAAAACTGCCTGAAACTACTGGAGCAAGACCACCGCGCGTCAGAGGCACGGACAGGGCTGAAATCTCTCGCCTCAGGCTTGGCCTCCCAAAGACGGGTGCCATCACCTTGGCATTATAAACATGTGCCGTAAAAAGGCCCAGTTTTTAGCAGAACCTACTACTTGTTCAACTTGTGGTTTTGTGTGTAGAGTTGGGTGGCGAAGAGGAGGATGGAGAATGTGAGGACAGGAGCAGCAGGTCATATTAATGGGCATGGGGGTTACCAATACCAACACCTTTGGCTTCACTGGGAGAAGCAAACCCAAAGCCCAGCCTGGATGTTTGAGCTGAGTGCCCAAGAGCGGTCCCATGAAAAATTCATGGGCAGTGAGATGGGCTGTGACGGAGCATGGCAGGGTCACCATGGCAGGGTCACCACATGGGGCAGGGGGGGACCTGGGCGTCCCCCTGCCCGCTACCTCCCATCACTCCAACTTCCCAGCCAGGATCAATATACATATCTTCGGCAGGCGATAAGGGGATTATGCAGGGAGGTTTGAAAGCTGCATGTTAAGGTGCACGTTTTGTTCCTCTTCCAGGGAAAGATGGGGTTGTTAAGCTTCTGCCTTTGTATATCAAAGCAAAAGACCTTGTCATCTGATAAGGACTGCTGATTTTAATAATTAGGGCCACTTACCCAGGACTTGGGGGCCTAAGGAATGTGCCAGCAGGCTCGGCAGGT
>NW_009599231.1:87748-93366 GCF_000690535.1 Cariama cristata | reverse complement strand
CACCCGGCACCGAAGTAAACATGCCTGCTCTATAACTCTCCACAAGTTGGAGAGTTTGTTTCCATACGTCAGTAGTGAGGTGGGGGTTGGTCTCTTCTCCCAAGCAACAAGTGATAGAATGAGAGGAAATGGCCTCAAATTGTGCTGGGGAGGTTTAGATTGGATATTAGGAACAATTTCTTCACCAAGAGGGTTGTCAAGCACTAGAACAGGCTTGCACAGGGAAGTGGTGGAGTCACCATCCCTGGAGGCATTTAAAAGACATGTAGATGTGGTGCTTAGGGATGTGGTTTAGTGGTGAACTTGGCCGTGCTATGTTAAGGGTTGGACTCGATGCTCTTAAAGGTCTCTTCCAACCTAAATAATTCTATGATTCTACCCATTTGATGAACTATGGGAAAAACTACCAGGGCCACATCTTAAGCCAGACTGCTGCCCGTGCTGCTTTGTCAAACAGCACACAGACTTCCAGCTTTGTGAGCTCTTGCCATTGCTTGCTGCTCTCTAGCTCTAGCTCTAGCTGTGCCAGCCTGGCCCTCCCCCCAGGCACCTCCACTGGGGTATTGGGAGCTCTCCACTCTCTCTTCATGTGTTTGTCCCAGCAAAGCTGCACCATGGAGCTACAACCACAATTCCTGACTACTGGCACAAGAAGTCCTGAGAAGCTGGCTGGTAGCTGCCCATGCATCAGAGGGCTTCATGCAGCACTATGCTCTTTCCAGCACTCCCACAAGAAGGATATCTGCAGGGGCCTGGGAAAGCTGGAGCTCCCCAAATGTACAGCAGGCTACCAAGCAAGTGCCCTTGGACCTGCCTCTCTGAGACCCGCAAGGCCTGCCGCACCAGTGCTGGGCAACAGATAGGCACTCCAGGTGCTTATCACCACTGGCAAGTCCCTATGTACTAGGGAGAAAGGACCAAGAAGTAAATATATGTTTTCAATAACTCTCCAGTTATACAAGAACACTATGTATATCCATTTAGGGAGGCAAGGAAGCCATCTTACAGCAACACCACAATCAGCTGGTAGACGGTCATGTAATAACCACAAAGAAAACCAATGCAATATGATGCAGCTTCATTGTCCCCTAAAGAAAAATCAATCCATCCTGGTGATGATCATGTTTAAACTCTGTTTGCAGCTAAGACATAGCATCAAAATATGAACAATTTCCAGAAATTGCAGGATTTGGAAGCTATGCTATATTCCAAAACAAACAGACACTATTCTGCATAAATACAAACTGTGAGATTAAGTAATGAGCCTCTTGCCATACAGGTCAGCTATGTTAAATTTATTACAAGACCTCAAAGTTTTTGCAGAACCAGAAAAAGTTATATGAGAATTAACTCCCTAAGGTAAACAGCCTGTGTAACACTTGGAGTAGCATGTACAATAAGTGTACACATTCACTTGTACCTACTGTGTGATTAGGTTTTATTCTTACACTCAATAGAAGGTATTCAGGAAAGAAAGAGATATACAGTTGTATTTTCTACCACTTTTGACCAGTTTAGTTGCGTGTTCTTTATTGTAATTCAGAAAGAGAAACAAATTTGTATTGGCCCATGAACTCTTACATTGGTACTTCTCCCCCTCTCCTTCTATATTAAAATTACATCCAGTTTTTCTCATAAAATTCATTTCCTATTTGTATGGAGAAAGTCCAGCTCCCCCAAGTATTTACGTTATGTAATCTGCGAACAAAGATTTAATTATCTGGAGGCTTTCAAGAGAATCCATTACATGGCCCAAAAGTACATTAAAAAATAAGATTTTAAATTTTTCAGCATCTACTTCTTTCACATTTCTGTTTTAATTTCTGGCTGGATATCTGTTGTGAACCTGTTAAAACTACTTGCCTACTACCTTTCAAGAAACTGCCTTGCTGATTAATAAAGACGTGTTTCACTAGTCTTGTCCATTACAACCAATGTTTTCCTTACTTATGCATATAATTTCCTACATCTACCATTCAAATTGTTTTGCCCTATAAGACTAATGCACTTTTAGCCTCACCTTCCTCTAATAAAGACAGCTGCTGTTTCCTACTGTGTCTAAATAAAATGGACTTCATTTAGATCAAAATGTAGCATATATTGCTGTCTCTTGGAGTATAATTTAAAAAAACCCTATTTGCTGAATTACAAAATTTCTAAAGATGAGGGGCGTGCATTCTAGAAGCACTGGAAGATGGGGTTTGTTATACACATGCCCAGGACCTCTCCCTCTTACCCTGGTATGCATGGCTCTGCAGTTAGTCACCACGGAGGTACAGTTTTAGCTCAGTCAGAAGAAGTCAGAGCGGCAGTATTGGGTGCGATCTTCCTTTGATGGCCCAGACAAGGATCATTTCCCTTCCTGGTCATGGCTGTACCTCATTCAATAAGGGCAAGTGCTTATGAAAAAGATCTTGTTTCTAAGGATGACAGCACCTAACCTAACAACGGAGAGAAAATCTAGAGATATGAAAAGTCACTGCCCCCCACTGCAGAGGCCACAGTGGGACAAAAGAGCAACCTCTTAACCTACCCCATCTACAGGTACCCAGGGTACTTCTCATTTCGATTAGCCAAGTCCACACACAACGGAGAAAGTTGGAGTGTTACTGCTATAATTATTTTATTCCTTTTCTTTCCATTTTCCTGCCTTCCTCACCCCTGGGCTCTTTAAAGAAAGACTCCCAGGAGCTTCCATTCAAGTGGAGTGAAAACAGTGTCAGTGGGGGCTAACTTCTGCAGCACAGGTTGTTGTCACCGATGACCTATTCAACAGCAGCAGCATCAGCCTGGCTTTGTCTTCTGCTCCACTAAACAAACTGATGGCAGACTCAGTCTTGCTGCAGAAATATTGAGAATTAAAGAAAGCACAAAGGGAGCAGGCAGCAGGGTTGAAACATTTAGTGGAAATAGGGAAGCTGGTCAATAAAACAGGATGGAGATTGGATCAAAAGGGGCTGACTTACAATGGGACATGGACTAAAAAGGGGTGTGGCACTATCCCACAGGTCAAAAATGATAAAACATTGTGCTCCTGAAGCTGTCACCTTCTGCACAGTAGGGAGTGATCCAGGAACAAGAAGAAATGCAAAGCAAGCAACTCAATATATATGCAATGTACAAATAAAAAAACCCCAAAAACATAAATGGTGAAATGCTGTGGTGCTTGCAACAAGCTGAGACCACTGACCTCAATGAACCAAACAAAAGAAATGTTTAGCGAAGATATTGGAAAGAAAGAGAAACAAAGTATGATGAGGAAGAGTGAGATTTTGGTTGAAGCATTCATCTGGGACTTGGGAGAGCTGGGTCCATGTCAAAGCTCTGCCATATATTTCCTGTGGGACCAGAAGCAAGGCATTTAATCTCTCTGCAATTCAGTCCTCATCAGTGCATAAATACTCAGGGAGAGGATATGACATATACTCTCTGTGTGTGTGGTCCCCTGAGCTCAGCCATACTTCACTCATGTAAAAGAAAAAAATTTTGTTGAAGCAGGCAGATGTGAAAAATTCCAAATTTTGAATTTTTCTGTTTTGCAGGCATTTAAATGGGTCACATTTATTCTTAAATAAGTTTTCAAAGCATTAAACTTCCAATCACACCTTTCTATCATTTTCTACCTTTGAGGCACTGAATACAAATATCCGACTAGTGTCCAGTGAATACAGATATCTGAATGCTAGCCAGAGATTTTTCCCTTCTCTATTTTTCTGTGTTTACTGTTTTAGCTTTTGGTCTTGTGTCATGTTCCAAAACCCTTCTCTTCTGGAGATGTTAGAGGAGATGAGAAAGAGTGAAATCATAACGTCTGTGACTTTCCAAAACCGGAAAAATAAGCTAAAACTTTAACAATATTTGAGAAAAATAATTTCCTCACTTTAAAGGGGTTTGGCACATTTTCAGTGGAAAGGGAGATTGTTTTCATCCTTTCTTCTTTCATGTAAATTTCATTTAATTTAAATATATTTTCCTCCTTAACTTTTTGCAGAAAGAAAGAAGCCCAGAAGAGTAAAACAGCTAGAGAAAATAGAATTTCTCTGGATATTAAAAGACCCACACACATTTCAGTAACTTTTTTTTTTTCGTTTAAAATTTGAGATGAAACCCTGTCCCCCCTCCCCGCCCCTGCCACACACACACATATCACAAGCAAATGCATCCAATTAAACTCTGTTCTATGCAATGATCCTTGAAAATAACAACAGAGGCTTCTGGATCTTGCAAACAGACTCCTACACCCATTGTTGGGGTGACTACAGCCAGAAGAGAAACACCTCTTGTCTACTCTGAGGCAGTAGTCTGCTTTCCTCTGTCACAGCAGAAAATAAGGAAGGCAGGTTCTTATGCCCAGTTATGTAGCACTGTTACATGTCCTGGACAGTATGGAAGACCTGCCTGTATCCTTCAAACCTGTGCACAGATGGCATGAAGATCACTGCCCCATGGATGAGCTGCTATTTGTCAGACAGAGCTGCCTAAATGTGCCTAGAAAATGCCTGAGCTGCCTAATCATCAGCTGCTCTTAACTATGGTAGTTCCACAGAAATCAGTTCCCAGATCTGCCCTCAGAGTTTAAATGCTGGCCACCTGGCTGATAGTCTTGCAAGTAATAAAATAATTCAAACAGGTCAAGTTACCAACTCAGAAACAGTGAGGGTTTTTTTGCTTCCTGCCATGGAGAGGAAAATTTCCAGTCTCCATTCAGAATTGGCCATCATTATTAAATGCACACATGGATGGGTTTTTTGGCCGTGACTTAAAGCTGTGATTCAAATAGGTCTATAAAGTGCTTCTATGATGTTTCTCTCCCTTCTTTTTTCCTTTTTTTGAAACTGTCTCTGCTCCACTGTTCTTTGTAGAGATAAGCCCTTGAAAATCACCCTTCTTAAGGTGTAAACTTGGTAACTGTACATTATAGTTAAACATTTGATTTGTTATAGGCTAGAAAAATGGAGAACTTGAAATCTCTTCATGGCGTATTAAAGGTCACACAATTATAATAAAATCTTGCTCCAGCAGCTCCAGTCACAGACAAAATCAGCCTCAAATTTCCAGCGAACAATGAAGTCCCCACAGAGTTTAAGCTTCCCCGGGAAATCAGGGTATCTCAGGCTGTGTTGATTTTAAGGATGTCCTGAATGCCCATCGTAAAAAACGTGTTACTCAACACAGTCACAGCTCTTGCGGGGTCCTCTGATTGAAAGTACCCTTTTTATTTTACAGCCATTTGGGGCATAGTATTTTTTTGGTTTCAGAAACCTAAAAGGCAGCCAGCTCTACTCTGTTCGGGTGAGACGCTACCAGCTTGAATGTCATTTCCTAGCATTCCACACATCAAAATAAAATAATAGTAATACAGAACAAAAATCTACATCCTCACAATACAAACTAATCTTCTGGCTTCCCATCAAGCGAAACATATTGACAACTGACAATAGGCAATTAATAGATTAATGAGCATAGCTCTTATCTGTCTACATTATGAGTTTATCTGGTTGTAACAGGATGAACACAACACGGGCCTGTGCTCACAGGAGTGCTGTCCCAATAGAAATGAGATCATTGCAGCAAGATATGAATGCAGTATTTTGATTACCAGGTATTGCTCAATGGAA
>NW_009599231.1:80775-87717 GCF_000690535.1 Cariama cristata | reverse complement strand
GCCCCCCCCCCCCCCCCCCGCACACTTTATTCTATACATTTTTAAATTATTCAAGGGCAAAGAACTGAATATAATTTACTAGAGAGAGAATTAGAGGAAAAGGTTTTACAAAAGCAGGGGAGATTCGGTTTTGATCCAGGGTTAAGACCACCGCCTCTGGCACACACAGAGTCTGTCAAGGTGGGTGGTGGAACGTAAAAAAAAAAAAAAAAAATTCCACCTAAAACTGAGCCTAAACCTAAGTGATGTCTGCAGTGCTAATAATAAAACTAACTTTAAAAATCCTTTGATAACCCAAGTAAAAAAAATCAGACATACAAACTAGTTTTTCAGTGCGTCTAGCTCAAAAAAATGTGGCTGTTGCTTCTGACAGTGGTAAGCTTATTCACACCATCAATAAATTTGATCTGAGGAAGTACAGAGGTGCACTGGGGGATGCTGTGCTTTGCATGAAACCTGCGGAAAGGCAGTCTTTCCAAATGACCAAGGCAAGAAGGCAAACAAGGTATGAAGTTGGGGAGCCAGAGTACCATTATGTCAACTGCATCCTGACGTTTCTCCCCCGGGTCCCTGGTGATACGCTTGCCAGGAACGTATCTCCCCAGCTCTGTGCTTACTTGTTCCCTATTTCTGCCACAGGAGGAAGCCAGCTTTGCTTTTCTTGTGCCCAAAGCCAAGTTCTACCTGCTTTTGCTCACATGCGTAATCTAAGCTGTCTCAACGGGGCTATTTGTACGGGTAAAGTGAATTTGCCCTTGATAGCATTATAAAGTTTCAAAATAAATATTGTAATGTTTTGTGGGTTGGCAAACACAATCTGCAATTTGCTATGTGGAAATTGTTGTTCTGCTCCAGAATTATGCAGGCTTTCATAATGACTAACGACATGAGACAAATGCAGCATGACAGTTGCATGTTGATCATTCTATACAATTTTCGCTCATATTCTATTTATTGGGTTTCTTTCAGAATGCAATGCAGCTAAAAGAAAAACACCAGTGGAGTGAACTTTGGATCAGGCTTGACATTATTCCATTGTAATACCCTACACAACAAGAACTGAGGGATTTATTCTGATTTGGACCAAACCTCCATATGAAAATGGAGCCACAATCCTAATCCTGACAATGACAGTCTCCTGGGAATGTTGCTGCAGTGGTCCCAGGCACTGTTGTCCCCGCTACTAACCACCAGCCCACGCAGGGCAACACATGCCTGTGCCCCTGCCTCCCCACGTTGGGGCACAGCGTCAGAAGCGCTAGGGAAGCGCTGACCGGTCGCGCGTTGGCCACCAGCAGTTAATTCCATCAGTGGAGCAGGGGAATAGCTGCAGGCAGGAGCATTTAAACCACAGAAGCAAAAATCACCAGAGGACATCTCAAAGCTTTGTAACCCTCTTTACACCTGGGCCTCTTCTGTTTTAAACAACTATGGTGTTGGAACAGTGGGAAGGGGCTCAAAGGCTACTTCTGCTTGTGCCTGTTTGGATAACAAAAGGAGCTATACAAGCCCAGAGAAATACGGTATTATTATACACGGCATTGAAAAGAGAATTCAGTTTGTCTCTCATTTTTAAGAGCTAATATTCTTTTATCTGACCAAATGGTAAACAGCATTGGTAAATCAAGTTTTGATGGCATATGTATTTGCAAACTAAACTTTGTATTCAACCTTTTCTAAGATGATCCCACAAATCCGTGTTGATATCCTCTGTGGTCACATTCTTTAAGAGCCTGGAAAACAGAACAGCCTCCCATGTGCTGCTTTAAACCATGTACATGCACTTCTACATTTCCTAAATGAATGGGACCTTCTAGGCATGCAATGAAAAATAGCTTTGGAAAATCAGTGTAGAGAGGGACAGAATGTTTTCCAAATGCTGATTTTATTCTGTTCTTGAGTATTCTATTCCACAGGAAACCAAATTAAAACTTTCCCACTGAGAACTGCAATGTGTCATTCAAACACATCCCTCAGCAAGGCACTCTGCCTTGAGGATGATGTGTTCATGGATGCCTCCCAGAGCATCCTGCTACACTAAGCTGAGGCTCCTGGGCCCTCAGAGGGAAAAGGTACACACAGCATGGCACAAAGACTGTGAGATATTACGATCCTCTTAAATGCATTCCTTCCTTGGGCACTGCCAGTCATTGTTTTAGCCGGATGCCTCAGGACTAGTCTGGTATAACAGCCTTGTCACTTTGGTTCATCACTCCGCTTCCCAGGATTTGAGACACTGACATGCTGGAAGGGACAAAACCACCTCTATCTCCTAGCAAAACCAAGCCATGAGTGTTTAATGCAGCTTGGTACATTTGCTCCTTATCTCCATAGTAAAAGCAGGAAAGAAGTCCCAGGCATTCACCCCCAGCATTTCTGGGAGAACTTCAGTATTGTAGATTGATCTGGGACCTATCTTTTGCGGTTTCTGGGGAGAACTGCTGATAGAACTATCAAGAAACAAATCCTGCCTATTTTACTGGGAGAGGTTCCCAGATTAGAGGATAAGAAACAAATTTGTGTAGAGCAGTTGTGACTCACTCGTTTCTTTGATACCATGAAATGTAGCATACCAAAAAGATCACCGATGAACTTTGGTGCTTATGGAAAATAGCTTAGCACTAAGGAGAGCAGCCCTTTGGTTGCAGAACACTACTTCAGTTCTTTAAGCAAGTGATGCCCACTTGTTAAATTTTTCATATGGAGAATTTAAAAAAATCCTCTTGAACCTGTGTTTGAATGCGTGGACCAAAACCACCTTGATAGAGAACAAGGGGAAGAAAAACAATGATCAAGAGCCGACATTGCAGACTAGAGTAAAACTGCTAATAGACAACTGCTTCTGTTGACATAAAATGGTGCTGCTCCACTGAGGTCAGGGGAAGAAATGTTTTATCTTAGCTAAGAATATCTGGACACAGCTGTTTCTCACTTTTCTATTAAAATGAATACTTTAACATACCAAAACATTTTCCTGTGAAGGAGTTAATGAAGCCATGCTTAGATGTGTGGACACATTTACAGCCCTTAATTTAGGATATAAAGAAAAATGAGGTCCTTTAAGAAATCAGCTACATGAAGCAACAGGAGCCATTATCCAAAACAGAGAGATAGCCAGGCATTCTAAGCAGCAGTTGAACCAAATGGTTACTTTCAAAACTGGTATTGCAAAGCTGAAATAGGCAGGACAAAGGATTTCAGACCCACTTAAACATGAGCTTGGGGGGAAAAACAAACCCAAAAATAACAGACAGGAGTAGACAAGAGTGTTGGCTTAGGGATGCTTTAGACCTGATAGCAAATACACTAACCATTGTAGAATCTTTCCTATGCTCAGGAAAGGCAATGGCACCTTGTACATTCTTTGCAAATAAACAAGATTGCACCATAGGTAGAGCCAAATTGGGTATTAACTCCTCCTTTCACTATTGATCTGTGGTGCTCCTCCCCAATCTGGAAAAGCAAGTAGCAATGTGGATCAAAAGGAGAGCACAACGCATAAGAATCAAAAGCCAGTTGAAGAGAGCTACACGCACATTCTCCTCTCTCACCATCAAAGCACATCTCTCTTCTCCCAATCTCTTCAGCCCTCTGTTTCAGTCTGTAAAATGGAAATAACATTGCAGAAGAGAGTCATGGATCGTAAGCCCACTCAGCGAACTCCGGAAGAAGGAGCTCCCCTTCTGGTCTTCAGCATTTTTATGTCTGCAGTACCTCCCATATGGCAAGGGCTACCTACACAGGGAATATCTGTTTTAGTTCCAAGCACAGAAGCTATTTTTGCTTAAAATATTTGTGGAAAAACACCAGTTTCAGATGCATGACTGACAAACCTCAATTACAATAGAGGAGGTTTTAATACACATGTAAAGTTCTTACAAATCTCAAACTTTGTGACATGACATCAGCTGTGAATGTAAACCACCATATCGATGTGTTTTGTTGCAACAGCAACAATTTAAAGATCAAATACTTTTTCCTGTCAGATCCCCCATACTGATTTCTGAGAATCTAATGAAATACAAAGGAAGTCTGCAAAGTAGAATGTTTGCATATGCTTCATTAGTTACTTTGGCAATGCCTTCAATACCAAAGTTGCACGTATTTTTACATAGGCTTGGGCAATCCAGCTTGGATTTTTCATTACTCGTGTTTCTGTACTAATTGTGCTCTGTGTCATTTCACACACACACACAAATATATATATATTTAACTCAGCATGGAATTTGTCATTCTGCTGAGATTTCTAAAAATATCCTTCCAGAAAAACTTCCATTGAACTTGATTGGAACGGGAGAGGTGATGCATACTTTTATTTCTCTTGGAGCTCCATCAAAGTCCTACAGTAATGCTGTCCCTGTAATCTTGGCATCACAGTTCACACTCAGCTCATGATGAACTGAATTTTCAGTAGAACTGACTGTGAATTTTCAGATGAAACAACTTCTCATTGGAATACACCAGCTTGTTCAAACAGGATGTTTTGGGTTTTGAGAACCTCCCAGCTCAACACAGACAAGGATGTCTTATAAAACCGCTTGTGGGGCTCGTAAATCAACATTCTTTGGCAAGGAGGTGATGGACTTCATAAGTTGCCTGTCATACCTTAGGAGCTGCTTTATCCCATTTTGAACAGAAACAGGAATAAGAAACACTAATTTTTCTGAAGCCAATGTTTTGGGTCTCATTTTTTCCTTTCCATCTCCAGTTCTCTTGTTAGCATCTCATCCCACACCCAAACATCCTCACAAAGGTCTTCCAGCAACACAGAAATGTTCAATATCACCTTCTCTGGCCTGGTTACTCAGAGCAGCAAGTGGGCTACAAGGAGGCAAGGAGCAGCAACTGAGAGAAGTGAAGCAGCAGCAGACTCTAGAGTCTTCACACAGATTTACCTAGCTGCTGAAGTATCGGACTGGCTTGATAGCTTTTTCCATGTAGGTCCAGCCCAGCTTTTGCTTTGGGTTTTATTGCAGGAGAAAGCTATTCAATGCCAGTCACTTGTGGCTGGCAGTACTTAGCATTACCTAACAGTTCACAAGAGTACTCCAGAATACCCAAAAGAATCAGGCAGGAAAACCTGTGTAAATAACTATAATGCACTAAACTCCCAAAGCAAAAGGCACATCCTCATGCAGAGCCTGTCCTGCCTCTCCACAAATGATGACATGATGTGCTGAAGAATCTTCCCACACTTTAGAGAAATAAAGAGGAACAGGGAATATTTTGAAAGGGAAGTGCAAAAGGCAAGAGGGTTGGGGAACTGTCTTTCTTATTTTTACATATTTATTTTCACCTCAGAAATCTAAGTATACATTCATGTACCTTTGTGTGGTATTTTACTTCCTAGTAAATAGCAAATACTCAAGAAGAGTTTCTGAAGTTAGGAGGAACCTGCTCATGGTTTATGTGCTCCCTCTAAGAACACCACATGATTTCAGTCCAGACAGAGGCAGGGTCTGGACAATATTCTGAAATGTAACGTGGCCTACCTCATCAAATACATTGCTCCTCCTGAAAATCAAGTACCCATCAGCCTCAATGCTGCTGACCATGCACTGTGTGCAGCCATTAAATAAAGCCCCCAGCATTTTACCAGGCTTGGACACTCAGACTGGACAACATATCAGGATCAATGTGGGAGATGAAGATAAAGTCCAAACAGCTCTGGAGATGTCCTAGAGAAGACTAGTAAACAACAGAACTCCATAGAGAAAGGTGACAGAAAAATCAAATCACACTGAAATTTATCGAAGCTTAAAGCTGCTTACGAAAATGGCTCACGGTGAACAATTAATTTCAAACCAGGCCAAATTGAAGAAAAGAACCTTGATGCACACACCAATTTTGTTCCTCAAAGTCAAGAATTGCCTAATCAATAGTAGTGCTAAAAGGAGATGGGCGCTCTCAGGGGTACCATTACAAAGAATTGCACTGGGTTTTAGCCACCTGGCTCCCAATTGCTTTAATAGATGTCACACAGCTAAAGCCCAGTCTAAAGCTTTAAAACCTTACCCCTCAGTCTTCCTCAGCATCCACTGCTGTCAGGTGGCAAATGCGAAACCGCAGGAGGGACTGTGAGATTTAGTCCTGTATTGACCAGTACTACAACATGCCCAGGAATTTGCACCGCTGTTGCAAGTGTCAGTTACTGGATGAAGAAAGGCAAAGCAGGAGAGGGTAAAAGGGATGAGTGAAAGTGAAAGAAACTGTACTTAACCCTTCCTCTGTTGATGTGTTGATAGCAGTCTGCATCAGGTACTCACATTGCTGGGCTAATCCAATCAGCTCTCCTCTTCCATTAGCTAAAAATAAACTAGGACTTTCTAGGTAATGCTCTGACTGCTTCCCCCACTCCAAATTATGCTCAAAATCTTAATGGAAAACCTTCAAGGGGTTTAAGGGTTTAAATCAAATAACAAAGCAGACAAAAGGAGAAAAATCCAATCAGATGAAAAAAGGTTGGCTTATAGAGGAACTGATTTTCTTTCCATTTTCACCAGCATCGAACTCCACAGGAGCAGTAGCTGGAGAGACAGAAGGAAGCAGACAAAATGGGAAAGGAAGGAAGAATTTCTTTCACACTCATACTATACATAATTTTACACAAGGAGAGGTGGCATTCTGTCAACAAGATCTGGGCTTGACTTGGCTCCTGGGCCTGCTAGTGGTCAGCTACGGGACAGTGAGCACTCTGCCCCCTTTCTCAGGCAGCTTCTAGAGCTTCAGAGCCCTCCAGGGATGGGACTGCCCCTGCATGCCTAGAGGAGAGCCATGGGAGTTGCCCTTGGTAGCAGCCTCCTCATGAGAGGTCACCTTGTGGTGCAGCTCTCGTAGAACACATGACTGCCAAGTAATAACAACCACTTTTGAAAAGGAAGTGAGGAAATATTGTGAAGAACAACAAATCAAAATGCTCCTAAATTGAGGTAGGTAGGGAAA
>NW_009599231.1:61213-80744 GCF_000690535.1 Cariama cristata | reverse complement strand
GGAAAGAGAACAGAGAAAATAAGTAAACCAAGGAACTTAAAAAACCAAAGAAACTGAAAAAAAACCCCAATCCTAGAACAAAACCTGAGCCTGCCACTTATGAGTAGCAGAAAAAACCCCAACAAAACACAAGAAAACCCACAAAACTATAAACTCCCCCAAAAAACAACTATTGGTGTACTATCTACCTTCCTGTCAGCTATTTAAAAGACTGTACATCTAAAGTTTAGAAGGGTAATGGTTAGATACCAGTTACAAGAGAAGTAAGGGAACTGAAAAGACATGGTTTAGTGGGTTTAGCAGGCACGGTGGCATCAGGTATATGGTTGGACTTGATGATCTTTGAGGCCTCTTCCAATCATAATGATTCTATGATTCTACGAAAAATCTTCCCCAAAATAGTAGATAATTGTAATAAGCATGCAAAAACTGGGAAGGTTTTTTTTTTCCATATATGAGCCTGAACATATTTCACAGTATGGCCCATTTCCATTGAACTCTACATACATTATATGTGCTTTAGAATAACACTATTTAAAAAAAAAAAAAAAAAACCACCACACCAAAAAACCCAAACAAAACAGAATGCCCTGAGCCAAAGCAAAATTGTATACTCTAAGAAACTCAGAGGGTTGAGATTTCTATTGAAATAAAGGACAGAAGTCTGATAAGAAGATGGTACTTGCAGGTCTGATCCAGATCCCATTAATTTGATAAGCCTTGAATCCAACTATGAGTGTAGGCCTGGCTCATGAGCCACAGAGTATTTGCAAGTGCTACTGTTACGCTGGCTTTTGCAGTATCTCTCTTCATAGACATTAGAGCCAAACCACATCATTTCCCCTTAGTTGAGCTGGATTGGCACTTTGGAAATCCCAGTGCACAGGAAAGGTCTAAATCCTCACATTTGAGGAGTAAGAGCAACATAGAGCTCAGCTACTAGCTAAAAATGGCTCAAGAAAAATGAAGGTAGAAGAACTGGCAGAAAAAGGAGAAACAATGAACAATAAAATGGAGAGGGAAATTAAATAGAAAAAAAGGTACAGCAGGGAAGGGAGAATAGGAGACAGTACGGGAAACTGAGGGATGGGAAATTAAATTAATGAAAAATAGGGAAAAGAATTAAGGACATAGAAACAATGAGAAACAGAGGAGGGCACTTGAACTCACAAATGAAAAACAAACAAAAGGCAAGAGGTATATTGGAGACAACAGAAGGAAATGGTGAGGCAATGAGAGAGAGAAAGAAAAGAGAAGGGGAAAGGTATGAGGGTCCTGAAAATGGCAAGACATAGGAGAGAAAATGGGAGAGAGAGAAAAAGGGAGGTAAAGAAAAGGAATTAAGGAATTGTACAGGCAAAGGACCAGAAAGAGGAGAACAATCCTAGGGAGCCTGCTGTGGTGGGTCGCAGAGGAGTTCACAAGCCCATGCACTCCAACTATTTCTTTTTGATTCTGTGTCATTGTCAGGCTTCAGACTGCAGCTGCAAATTGTTTGTCTGGCAGTTCTGGTAGGTTTGATTCAATAACTCCTATAAGAGGGCAGGCAGGATATCAATGCTGCTTTATTGCCTTTTTCTCTGCCTACAATAGCAATCCTCCAGTTATACAGTATTATAAAGTGCCATCACTGGGGGTTGTATCTCAGCATAGTCACATCTCATCTTCCTAGACTATAATAAGCTGGCAAAGGTAAAAGCCTGACATTGCGTGAGCTTCACGAAATGATTAACATTGAGGCCTAAAGATTGGTGTCAGGGACAGGCACCGAGCAAACAACAGACCCTCGCTTCCCAAGTACCACAGCGAGGGGTATCTACATCCTATAGGATCAGCTCCACCAAAGTGCACTTGGTGTACAAGTACAATCTGTGCCAAGTCTCATTCCAGCCACTGGTGGCCAAAGCATTAACACTCCAGAAAGCTGCAACCACTGCTGGGGAACAGAAAAAATATTCTATGCAATCCTGTCAGTTGGGTAACTTTTCGTGCCTCTCTCCAAATCCTTTGGATGCAAGCTCTTTAAAAATAATCACGCAGCAACGTTTAATATAAGATTGGACTGACTGATGTGGACATACCATTTTTCCTCCTGGAAGTTGGTTCCTTCAGGCTGCAGGGGTGTCTCTCACCAGGCTGACACAGAGAAATTGCCCCAGCCTTGAGTGTGCATGATCTGTCAATAAAAATGAGGCTTTCAGTTACACAATGCTGTCAAATAGCACCTTTTACAAACACTAAATTTAAGTTAAAAATGTCACAGCAAAACAGGAAAATCACCACAGAGAAAACTGCCTGTGAGGCATTTTATTGGTGTGTTTTTTAACAAAGAAAAATTTCTGGCACATTCTTCTGGTTAAAGCCACACAAATCAGAACAGAACTTCTCGTTTAGGCCTGGTCATTACAAATATTGGGAGCAGCTGAATAGAAAGAGACCCATTTTGTCCTCTTAAACTTTGCCTCGCATACATACACACAGATTTAAAAATCCCTGTTTTACTGTAAAAATCATAGGTGGTTGTCTTTAAGGTTGTGTTTAGAAATTATTGTGACTTTACACTGCAGTTTATTCCATATATTTCCATCCTTTTGAGTCACACTGTTCAACCTCTTACTTAATAGATTAATTTGCAATCGCTCCCTCGACATTTCAGCCTTTCATGATGGAGAGTAATTCCTCTTATTTTACTCATCAGGACTCCAAATAATAATGAAAGTTCCTCTATTATAGGTTACCTCTATTGCATCTTATTTCCTTAACCCCTTTAACCCCCATCCCCACGATGAGCATTCTTAAACCTGGAGCTGTTCGGGCTAGGGCAAAAATAAAATTTCTTCTTCAAGGTGACTCCAACAGAATCCATATTGCATCAGTTCTATAGAAAATGTGACTACAGCCATATGATTTCAATTCTCTGACACCTTTACATTGTCATAATATCCTATTTGTTTTTTTCCAAGCAGTCATACACACAGAACTGCTGGGATTTTTCTTTAATAACCCCAGGTCTCTTTCTTCTTTGATACACTGAATAATATGAACTCTGCTGTGGTTCACTAGCTCTAGACTTACTATTATAGCCACTAAAAGATCCAAATCCTCCTCAGCTTGGTAAGCATTGCTTCTTACTCTTTGCTTAATCTTTACATATGGCAGAATAATCAATGTCTGCTATTTTACTTGTTATAATCTTTCAGAATAAAACTGATAGGCAAGATTCTGAGCTGCTGTAAGTGGGCATCTCCCTAGCACCATCTCACTGGTCCAGCTTCGCACACTAAATAGATGCTTCAAAAAAAACCCTGGAGGGCAAACTGCCAATTTGAATTTTCCAGTTGTTACTTATGACCAATAGCTGTTTCCCAAGTTGTGGCCCTGCTTCCCGATTTACATTCATGTAGGTGAAAGTCCGGACAGAGCCTGCAGGCATGCACGCTCGCGCATTGCGGAAGAGGTGCGGCTTTGGGTGCAAGTGAGGGGTAGCTGAAGGTGTCCAAAAGTAGTCCTGTTCTCCCAACAGATCCGCATTAAAAGAACAAATCATCACATTTTTTTAAAGAGGAATTTTACATTGCATCATATTCCAGGATCTCTCTTCTTTTGTGCAACCTGTCCATTCCACGGGAAACAAAGTCTTTCTGATCAGCAATATAGCACTACATAAAACAACTGCCATTCTCACGCACAGCCTTGAAGGTTGTACATCTTTCGGGGGAGGAGACAAGAGTTAGTTCAAAGCAATTCACTGCTGATTGGGTTGGGGATAATTTTCTGGCAACTAAGGATGGGATTCAGACTAAAAAATCATTTCAAATAACTATGAAGGAGTCACAGGATAGCAACACCTTTCAGTCTCTAGAGACCTAGAATTGATTTGAACTGGTCTACCACTTAAATGGAGAAAAGCTATTATGCCATCACTAATCTCTTGAGCCATTCAGTCCCACTTCAACAATTTTTTTCTTCAACAAGCTATTTTACATATTTCACTTAGCCCACAATCTTTATGAAAGAAGCTTATCACATGATTTGTGTAAAAAGAGAAGTAACTCTCCCCTTTGCATTTCTTTTTATTCCTGGGTTTGTTGCTAACATGACAGAACTATTAAACATCATCTTCTTCTTCTCTCCTTACGGAACCCTGCTTTTCTTGCTACCATTCACAAAATAAGACAATTTCTTAGTAGTTTTTGGAAGAAGACCCAGCCTAGAAGCATGTGTTCTAGAGATTTTTTTCCCAGATAAATGTAAATTTATTGCCCTCAAGTGTCATAGCAGTCATCAGTATAATGCTGATACCTCCTCAATAGCCCAAGAAGTGTCAAATCCAGGTTTTGCAGAGTAAGAACTGAAGCGCAGCATTGCTAAGGATCAAATTTGCAGAAGTAGTCTTCATTTTTGTGTGCGTTCATGGGCACCAAAAGGTGGACATAGTGCCCACAAGTATACAAAGAAACTGTAATTAATAATTAAGAATGTCTTGAAAATTAGGCCTTTGGTGTCTGATACTGGACTTGCAAAAAAATTAAGACCTCCATATTAGAACGCCATTTATGAAAAGTGGGCTGTAAATGAGGCCGTCACATCCATGGTAGAGCAAAGCTGAGAGCCAGGGAGGTCAGAGCTGCCATTTGGTGACAGGGCCACGCCAGCCCAGCAGAAGAATTCTTTCTGGTGAGAAAGTGGACACACATTCATGTTCAAACCTCTTGACTTCTCTCACTCTTTTTCCGCTATTTCGTGTGCTCAGAGGAGCCCATTTTGTCTACTCCATGCTTTCTCTTCCTTAAGCATTTTCCCTGTAGTTTCTCCCACCACTGAATTCACTCAGCCTTCTCCATCAGTCCCAGAATTAGAATCCATGTCTTTGAAAAACCTGCGCTTTCTTCATTTCAGGCAGCTAGTCCCCCTCCCGCTCACCCTGCAGGTTACACTGCCTGAGCAGCACTACTTTGATACTGTTCCTCTGGCAGCAATTAGAATCAAATCAGCACAGGCTGTTTATAAAAAGGGATGTTGCTATAATGACACTATCAATTCTTCCAAACATTGTAGCTATTTATCAAGTGATTAAAGTAGAGTAACTTACTCTAGTTTTACTAGCCTATTTTCCATTGAAACTTAAAAGGTTTTACTGCCTCAAGTATGGCACTTGGACTGCTAATAATTTCAATTTTATTACATTATCATATTTTTCAGATTTATTTCTGGGTTTTGCATAAGATTCAAATTGTTACCAAGTTTATAAAATAAGATAAATTTATCTTGGTCAAAAATCACATTAAGATAATTATCTTGCCCTTTTGGCAGATAGTTTTGTTTGTAATATACTGAAAATGCTTATTTTTTGTTTTTCTAACCGCTCATTCTTGTAAAAGTGGCTATTTTTTTTTTTCTGACACAGGCAACTCTATCTCCCTCTCACTGTCAAGAGCTGTCATGTCTCCTCCCGTTTTCCCCTCTGCATTAGGGGAACACCAAACAAAACGTGCCTGCGGTTGGCTTGCCAGTAAGTTACCACCAACACCTGTGTTCCTGGCAGGCGTAGCAGGGCTGACTCGGCCACCGGTCGTGTTACGCTGGCTGCAGCGTCGGGAACTCGTGGTGAGTGCTTACTCAGGCAGTGCCACGCTACAATTAAGGTAACGCTTATCAGAGCGGGGCATTAGCAATACGCACACTAACGGACACCCTGACAGCCTTTTACCTGACCAACGTGCTACAGTATGCACCTAGTTTCATTGTGCTCAACAACTCCCTGCTGCTCTCTGTTAATGAAAACATTAACTGCTGATAGCCAACAGAAAAGACCACTTTTTAAAGAATGAACGGAGGTCACCGGCTGATTCCTTCTCGCTTTGCCCTCTCCATCAAGTCTCAGTATCCCTGAAACTGCTGCACTGTCTCCCCTCCTAAGTCCACACTTTTCCTTCCACCTCCTGAAATCAGCAGGCTGCAGATAACACTGTAGCCTGCCAAGGCAATTGATTCAGAGCCAATTTAGTCAGGTACTAAGTATCTGCCAAAACTCCCAAATTATCAGAAAGATACTACTTATCAGGTATCGGAAGAAAGTTGCAGCCACTGACCCTAGAGTAAGTAAATCACGCCTGTCCTTCCCCCTGCCCACAGGGTCTCTGGGGATGGTTATTCCTCTGAGCTTTATCTTCAAATATCTGGACATCTGCCTTGAACAGCCACAGTACCTTGGCTCTAGGATGTCTGAGAAGCCACCTATGATCTCCACCGTTAGCACTTTGATTAACTGAAATTATATTTTTCAATTTATGGGAAATTTTGATCCTTAAAAAGTACAAATTCACAATTAGATCAAACCTGTAAGAGATTTTTTGTGAAAAAAACTCCAAATAGTGCTTATTTAGGGAAAAAAATCAGCTTCAGGAAAGTTAGTTTCAAATTTTATTTGGAATTCATGGGCTTTCCTATGTGCATATACAGCATTATTACAAAATAATAATTTATACTGATATGTCTTGATTTTACTTCAACAATTAGTTAAAATAAAATAGCTTCTCCTACTTTGAAAGTTGTTACAGGCATGTGCTGCTTAGTACTGATGGAAATAACTCTGATACACAATAAAGTAAGTGACATTCTGGTGTAGAAAAAGGATAGGGATACCCTGTGTTTTGGATAGGATAAACGAGGATTTTTCACTTATTCTAACACACCAGCATATCAAGCACTCATGACAGAAGTACCAGCAAACAGACACTAGGTAATATCCAAAAGGTTTCAGGGTATGATGTGGAAATATGAACTTTTTTTGAGTGAAATTATTCATATTTCTCAGTATCTAAGGTAGCCTAGGAGCTTTACAAAAGAAATTCTCTCCCTGTATATTTCCCCACTTCTTGCTCAAGCACCCAGGAAGGTACAGGGTGCATCCTATCTTTTTTCTGCTTTAATGCAGGCAGAGAAAAGAAGCAATTCAAAACTGGAGAACATCTAAGAAAAGTCCCAAAACAAAGCTAAAACAAATTTTCTTTAAAACTTTTGGGATCTATTTCAGTTTGAGATTAAAGTGAAGATCAGTTTACATATTTGTGTTATTTCTGACGGCAATTCTATGGAATACATTCAGACAGAAATTCACCCATTTCTATTGAGAAAATATCTACCTTTCTTCTTCACCTTTGCTTAGAACCCAGGCAACACTGAACCCCCTTTGTGCCACCCTCCATGGCCACGCAGCCAGCAATACGGACACAAGACACACACAGCAGAAGCCAAGTACAAGGGAGGCAGCTAAGGCTTCCTGCAGTGGCAAGGGGTTCAGTTCTGTGGATTTCAGCTCAGTCATAGAGAAATCACACCAACAATTTGTATAAATCACAATCCAGATGGGTTGGCAACAAAAGTTTGACTGTTTTGCATTCTCCATGTCTCTGAACATTTTTTCTCTTGTAATGACATGGCAAAGAAGCTGATGATCATAAATATGGAGTGTATCACCCTGTCCTTTAACTCCCTCCTTATTGCTTTTGCAACGTAATGCATGCATGTCAAATAAATTAAACATGTGACACATAAAATCAGTTCATGCTTTTTGGGGGGTTGTCAAAATCCTGGGAAACCAAAACGTTGAAAATCACTTGTCAAAACGTTCTGGTATGAAGTAGTTAAGCTGTCATCGACAGCTTAAACACTGTTTATTTGAATATGTAAAGCGACTTTTTGAAAAATCAAAAGTACAGAGTCTGTTGATCAGAGTTCCTTCACCAGATGTCTTAATTCTGCTTCCCTGATCTTCTGGAAAGAAAACTTCACGTGAAGTCTGAGACCACATACATCCACAGTGAAGTAAGTACGCTGCTCTACTGACACAACTGATTTGACAAAGTATGGCAATGGTATTACCATGGTACTACAGGATTATTACTCTGCAGTACCCATTATTTGAAATGGAGTTACTCTGTGCTTACCACAAAACAGCAAGTAGCATTTTGCAGTAACACAATAAATAACCCATGTCATCTCTGTATCTACACCTTTTGCAGGAACAGATACAGAGCCAATCTAAAAACAAATCTCAAAGTGCTATAATAATGCCAGAATGACATGCCTCTTAAGCTGCTTACAGCTGACAGACTAAGTGAAATGGTATGACAAGGAAGAACACAGTATGTGTTGACAGCCCTGCTTAGTTCATATTTGAAAGGCAAAATTAAAGTCATACTTTTACAAGGTGCAGAATTCTGCTCACTTGAAGGACATTCTCTTAAGCAAGGGATGGTATTAAGCCTCTGCCATCCTCCTCCTCCTGTCTCCCATTTTTATGTGTAGGCCACTAAGTGGCACACCTCAAAACCCAGTCCTGATTCCCTCTCAGTAATTGCTTGTGAAAATGTACCATTTAGAAGAGTATGGAGAAAGCAACAGCAAGAACAGCCATAAGCGTTCACCCTCCATAATTTAAGGGAGCATGGCAACATATGGGCAGCATTTGGCTTTTCTTACAGCAGGCAGCACCGTTAGGAAAGAGCAAACATCAAACAAAGGCTGAGTACAAATCCCCTCTATCCACAGAGGCACCTTTCACTTGATTACAGGATATGAGAGAAAACCATAAAACCATGGTGAATCCTAAAAAAACTAAGTAAGAGCTATGATAGGTCAGAGGAAAGGGCTGGAGACAGGCACTAGGAAAAACAGATGAGTTTGGCAGTACTCGCACAGCTTTAAGGCAAAGGGAGTGGGAAGGCTAAAAGGACAAATGGTGGCAAATAGATGGCCTCTCATTTTCACCTTGTCCTTGTTAATCCTATGGGCTAGCAGTAACGAGAGGCTATCAGCAACTCATGCAGTGGTCCGTGTGAGAGTAATTTGGTGGGCTCTGTCCAGCTACTACTAAAGAGGTTTCTTCACTGCAAAAGTTCTTGCTAATACTCGGCCCCTCACTGTTAGAGGCCATGGGAAGCCATGAACATTCACCTTCCCTCCAACTCTGAGGGACAGTGACTCTGTTATCATAGGGCAGATGGCCTGAAGAGGGAAAAGCCAACGCCTGCTATTCCTTTTCTGTGGATAAGCCCAGAGGTTCAGCTGCTAGCAACGCCACTCAGTCCAGCTCTCTTAATGAGCCCTGTAATTGCTAAAAATGAGCCCAAAGTTGCCAAATGAAATCATCTCACTGAGGGAAACTACCAGGAAAGCATCAGGAATATTCTGCACTTGGAGGCATAGGATGCAGTTACCATTGCATTTACACTGGACTGACTCTACTGGCTCAGCTGACCGGGACCAAGGAGCTGCACTGTCAGTGTTCAAGAGGAGCCCGGCTGCTGGCAGCACCTTCCTTACAGGTAAGTGGAGAGCTAGATCCAACTGTAATCTTCGTCCAGACTTCATATGCAGCAGTTCGCAATAGTTTCAGTTGCAGCTCCATGTCTGGAGCCCACTGGCAGATCACGAACAGGGACTGTTCAAAACTTCTGGTTGAAGCTGTGGTTCAGGAATCAGAACGGTGCTGAGTGGAAGCATTTTTTCAAACTAATGGAAGTTTTGCCTACATATTTCTTCCCACACATGAAGGTCATCAAATGTTTGTGTGCCAAATGTTAGAATTGATGCCATCCTAATGAACTCTGAAAACATTTTCCTGTCAAAGCAAATAGAACAAGTTGACATCACTGATCCCAGCATCGACCAAAGAGGAAAAACAAACAAACCATCAGTTAAAAAACCAGAGGAGTTTGTTGTGCTCTAAGTTCAAGGATGCGAGTCCAGCAGCACAATGACAAAGGGAAGCACGGTGCAGATGACAAAAGGGTTCTGCTCACCACAAAGGAAGTCAGTCCTGAGGAAAAGAGATTGCCTCAGCATCAAGGTCACAGATGCCTGGGCGCTACCTCCTCCTACCACGTGGCACACACGAGATCCCTCATGTCTGAGCTATGCTGGGTTATTACCTGTAACATGTGCCACAGGCTACGACCTGAGTGGAGAGTAAAACCTACTACTAAACCCTGTCAGAAGTTGCAAACTGATTACACTCTTAAAAGCAAGCCAGCAGCTCTCAACTGGTCCATCAAGAAAATTTTCTTTCCTATTGGAGCTGCCTATCCTTGTGGCAGCCTCCTCCATCTCCCAGGGGATCTCCCAAACCATCTATCCAGTATATCCCATGGAGTGGCAACCCTGCTACAACTGGGTGCCAGTACAAAGGAAGTGTATCTTACAGTTATGCTGCTAAACTGGGTTTTGGGAGAACCAGACTAATTTCTTCCTTCTAACACATGATTCCTGTATGTCCCTTGGCAAATCCATGAAATCATTCCACATGGGAAATAACCATACCCCCTCCTTTGACACCCCTGCCTGGTCAGAAATTTAGGACAGGGTTCATCTTGCTGTGCACAGTTCCTAGCAAAGAAGTGCCCTGTCACAACCTCTCTAGGTAGCTCGGTGGTTCAGTATACAACTAATTAAAGTTAATTTTACTATTCACATGGTATAGAGGAAAAGAGAGAGACTTTCTGCAGAGTTCACAGCTGGTCCGCAAGCCTAGTGAAAGCAGCTAAGTACCAAGCAGCGATGAAGTTCCTAAACTAATGTTTCTCTTCAGCTGCTTTGGCCATTTTGTGAAGGAGATTTTTCACAGAAATTGCTACAGGATGGAGGTCCTGTTGAAAAGTACAGTGTTAAATTTGGGAATAACGACAGAGGAACCAGAGTAGAATTAAAAGGATGAAACATACTTTGTTGCTCCCTACATCAAACACATTTCCATTTTATTTACTGTTTTAATTTCCAGTTCTCCCATGCTCATCCTGTGTCATCACCCATGTTTTCTGAACTGCAAGGTATTATCTCAGCTCCCATTTCTCCAAAAGTCAGTTCTAATCTCAGCCACTCTCCAGCCCTGCAGTTTTCCTTCTCCCTGACAAGCCTGACCACTTAGATTTCTATCAGTTCAGACAACATTTACCCACACCCCTTTTCTGTTCCTATCTCATTTCTTCCCCTTCCAGTTTTTGTGATGCCATCATACATCTGTGCCAGCACAGAAAGCATGCAGCAATAGACATATAGATCCTGATGGTGTTCAGGAAAGGGGAAAGGTTGAAGTGAATAACGTCCTGCGTATGAATGATTCCCTTGCTTGCTATACTACAGTGAGCTGTGCTTTCATACACTGTGATGGATGTGAGTTATGGGTCGTTCCCTCACTTGCGAAAATAAATGTACAATACTTGCCAATCGTTACACTGTATATTACAAAATTCTATCACTTAAGATTTATACACTTAGCAAACCAATCACACAAACAGTACAGGTACAGGACAACAGCTCTACTACCAGGTTTTTTCTTGTTGAGACAGACAGATGCAAAATCACCCTTAGCAATAAAGTGGTGCTACATTATCCAGAGGGGGACATTTTATGGACAAAGAGTTTATCGTATCCAGAGTTTGCCTTGGGTGCAGTGGACTTAGCATGTGTCAAGTAATCCTTAAGTGATTTGCTGAACTGGCCTAACAGCACAAAACACTCCTGGCTCTATTTGCTTATAAATACATTTCAAGGCACTGATTGAAGTCTGTAGTGCCCTAAATGGTCTGGGACCCAGTTACTTAAGAGATATCATCTCTCCTTATAAATCTTCTGTGGTAATTCAGAACCACCAGTTGTTCTTGCTTTCTTTTCCTGAGTGGACAGTGGAGTGTCTTTAACAGGAGCCTGGAACCTCTCCTCATCAGCCTTCACACATCACAATGCTTCAGAGGACTATTTCAAGGAGAAATACAAAGCTGGTCTCTTCCATGTGACAAACATCAGTTAATCTCTTGAGCGACTTTTAACATCATGTTAGCAACAGAGGGTCTGGCTGTGACTGGCCATGTGTTCAGGAAAGCTATTCCAGAAACCTTTTTCTCTTCCTCCTATAACCACAGAACTACTGCAAGGGCTGGAAAGTTGCACTTTTGCATGCACCACCTGTCCACAAGGCCTGAGCTGTCCTGGCATCCAGCTAACGTTGTCAGAGAGACTGGAAACCCTTGCTGATCCCAGCTCCAGCAAGGCTCCCTTAAAACACTCACAGTGCCACTGGCACATCTTAACTAATGAGAGTGGGTTCTGGCCACTTGTATTTTATTTACAACTGTGTGTTTCATTTCAGGTTCATTTTAACTGGCATGAGCTGCTGAAGCACTGGATGCCCTTATCTGCCTTCCTCAAGGGAAGCAGATACATAAAGTACGTAAGATTGCAGGTTTTTAAGATTAAATGCTATAAACACAGATTAAATTATATGCTTTTTATCCCTTTAAGGAACTCTTGTTCATGGCATTCTGTTCCAAATTTCCAAAATAATTTCTACTTACATTCGCATTTAGAAGCATTTAAAACACAGCAAAGGGGGAATGCATTCGTGGACATAACTGGCAACAGAGAGCCCAGGTCTGCCTCCCAGCTGCCCACAAACCTCAGAAGGCAACAGAAGAACACCCAGGGCAGCAGACCCCACTCAGGGCAGGGCTGCGCAGGCCCCTCCATGGGGTACCAGAGGGGTCCTCAGCAGTGAGGAAAGGTGATCTCAGCACAATCTCTTCTCAAAACTGAAAAACTGACACTTAGGAAGAATGACAAGGAAACTGTTGCCTTAATCTCTGTTTCCACAATGCCAGCAAAGACTCTCTGGTCACCTTCTTGAGAGGAAGCTTGATTACTTGTCTTTTCAGTAAGACTGCCCTGATAAAAAGGAACTGAGGAAGACAAATAGCCACCCACAGGATAACAGCCTCAGTGGGTTGTTTTGCTGTTTGCTTTAGTTCACTGGCTTAAAAGGGTCAGCAACCTTCATCCCGAGGACCCTATTAGAGAAGTAGCTTTGCACAAAACATATAATTAACCTTTGGAACTCACTGTAGCAGGATATCATTGAGGAAGCATATGAGAGAGATTTTCATTTTTTAAAAAGGATTGTATATAAGCAACTCTAAGGACACAAACAAATATTATCAGTATTTTCACTACAGAGAATTCAATGGTAACAGGCACTAAGCACTGTGCTTCTGGGAATCAGGAACAAACAAAACCAAGAACTAATAACAAATTCTTCACTCACCAAATGGTAGGTGAATATGATGGGCAAAACCAGTAAGATTAACCCAGACTGCTTAAGGTCTTCAGAAACAGCCAGAGGCAAGAACAGAAACTACAGTTGGTGAATGGATATTTGATCTATTCCATTCTGGCAATTTTCGTGTCCAGCTCTTTGCTTCACATCCACTTACTTGCTAGCTCCCAAGTGATGGCTCTTCACAACCTTAGAAAGATTAACCAAAAGTACATAAAGCCCAGGCTGACCACAAAGGCTTAACACGCAAGTTGAAAGCAGTATACGTATAGAGAAGATTTCAAATGGAAAGAATCAGGAACCAACTGAAAACATTTTATTTTACTGTGCAGGAGACTCAAACGGGTTCTTCTAAGAAGAACACAACTGACAAACCTGTCTGACATCCTTTAAGTGACTTTTGTCATATTTAGAAAAAAAATTTTAAAACCGTGGGTTAGAGAGACAGGGCAACAGACAGGAGATATGAGATACTTGGAATGTGCTGACATTTGGAGTTCTTTGAAGCAATAATACTCACAACTCTCCTCCAAGACAGAGAAGGTCTGAAATGTGCAGCACATGCTGAACTATCAAGGTTATGGCAGCAAGAGGGTGTGGTAAGGATCTGTGCAGACAGGATGCCACAAGTTCTCCCATTTTGTTATCAGTACCATCAAAAATAAGCATGAAAACATATCTTTAGCACTACTGAGTGAACTTATCAGACAGGCAGAAAATGTGTATAATTATATTTCTAGCGCCGTGTAACTAACTACCTGGCATTCACAGGGCTCTATCCTCAGCAGCGTAACTCATCCTGGATCCCTCCACATCCATCAGTCTCCTCCAGTTTTGAACAAGTAGGTAAGCCTTTAGATTTGATCTGAAGGATCTTCACAAGCCAAAAAAAAAAAAAAAAACCACAACAAAACACCAACCTAAAAACTATAGTTTTGGCTATAACACTTCTCTATACAAAGCCAAAATGTTGTCATATGTAGTGGTGTGGGAAAAAAAAAACCAAAACCAAACCTAACAAAAGCCCCTGCAGCCTTGTGAAACACAGAAAGGGAAACTATGCCATGAACTCTGACAGTAATAAAAACATAACTGGATTGATTCTAGAGAATTTATTGAACAAAATTTAGTTAGGGTCTTTCTGTTTTGTTTTGTTTTAATGATTGCACACCACTTAATTTTTATGAGCTTGATTATGCCTTTAAGGCACATTCCAGCAGAGGGCTGAGGTGAAAAAGCCTCTCCAGGGAGAATGCAGTAGAAGAAAAAGCCTCTGGGATGTGCAGGAGTTGAGCTAATCCTTTCCAGGCATGTGTTTGGCATTACCTACTTGAAACTCTTGCACTTCCCAGTGGAAAAGCAAATCTGCGGGCCCTGGGCTAGGAAGTTTCTGTCTCCTTTGGCACATTGTGCCGAGGTGTGAGAGGGGGCTGATCCAAACCTTCCTTCAGGCATAACAGTTGCAGACTTTTTAATGAGCAAGTTATTCAACTTGGGGACCTGGTCCCTTCACCACCACTCCATCACCAAAGCCTGGGTTTTCTCAGGAAGGACAGAGATCATGCATCTCATGCATCCCAAGGAAGCCAATGCTGGCAAGTTTGTTTTTAAAAACTCTAAGGTGCTCACTCTAGAGAATGTATCATGACGTAAAACATTGAAAATATAAAACTCAGACCTAAGAATGAACTGCTCCTCTCACCTGCCCAATAGACCAAGCCATAACTAACACTGACGGTCATGAAGTCCTTCGACCTGTCTCCTTCCCCAGTGACAGAAACAGGAACAAGGGCTGGTACAAGCTTAATTGGGTAGGGGGATGATCGAGCAATATTATGCAGCCCTATTACCTCCTTACCCCACTTCAGCTGAACTCTTTCCTGAAGCAGAGACCAGAGCTCTGCCTTTTCAGCAGGTATCACACAGCACTAAGTCCCAGGGCTACTGTACCTCCTGCCTCCTGATAAGCAGGTGCTGCTCCTTCCACTTCACTTGCCAAATGAGAGGACTGTATACTTCCTTAGCAGAACAAGCTTTTAGTGCCTGGAGAAAACACTAGAAATGGCATAAAACAGTGTTCATGGTATTTGGGATCCTTGGAACAACTTCAAAGCAAATTCTAGCAGGTGCTAAAACTACTCCAGTTCCTCAAATGCAGCTTCCCTCTCCTCAGTGCTGCTGCATATTGAAACGTACACGCATGTTTCCAGCAAATAGCCACATGCTTTAATCCATGAACGCAAAAACATTTCCCTCAGACTTCATTTTAGAAAGAATTTTGCAGTCCCACAATGCAGTGTGCACCATCTGGGCTTCCCAGAGTCTACCATCGTAGTCCCTGCAGCAAACAACCAGCCCCGGGGCTGTGCAGCAGCTACCGCCCCAGCCCTTCTGGGGCAAGGTGCTTCTTGCAGCCTCTTTCTGAAGTGGCCCAGGTGTCAGCACAGCATCTCCAGGGCAGAGCCGGCCCTCTCCCAGGACAGCACCTCTCACCTGCCAAAGGCTGCCTGACCTCTCCAGTTAGGGTACGGCCCCTTAACCCCACTCTCACCTTACTGCTCATGTTCCTGGGCTACTCCAGCTGAGCTGCCCTGTGTCTTCCCCTGCCACTTGTCCCTGTGCACAGAAGCTGTGTGGGTTGGCCATCCAGTCCATGTTTTCCTTCCTTTTGCCTCCACCTTCCCTCTGTCTTGGGTCCCAATCAAACATCACATTATAAGGAGTGTTTGAAAAGGTAAAAAAATATGAACACTGGGCAGGCCACTGGGGAAATTCAAACTGAAGTTAGAAAGAAAAAATACTCCCCCTCTCCAAGAACCAGAATGAATAAGAAATGCCCATATTTACTATTAACTTTTCCAAATCGCGCTACCAAATGGATCACCAAAATGGCCGGCGCAGATGGCAGTCCCACACTCACTCTCCTGCAGATACCGAATTGGCAGCACCCTGTATCGCACGGCCGTCACACAGCCCCTGGCGAGCAGCTGTCCCCGAGGGTCCGCAGCAGAGCCGCGCGCAGTCGGGCAGCGCTGCCACCCAGGAGGGCTCCTCCAAGGTGAGGGATAAAGGAACAGCGGGACTGCTACTGTGTCTAATGTGGCACAAGGTTCCCTCGGCACAACGTGCCCCAGCTAATGAACGGCACTGCCCCGAGTGCAAACAAGCCAGGAAAGGTTCTGTTTTCAAAGCAGCGTATTGCACTTCAATGAAGATTCCCCCCCCAAAAAAAAGTTTTAATATACACACTAAATTAAGCTTGAGAAAAGGGGACATTTCATCTTTAATCTATTTACTTCTGAATATTTAACATACAATTCTGGCACCAATCACCAGATTTAACTGGAAAATTACTCACTAATCTGTTTGCTTATTTGGAATAATTGGGTAGGCTGCCAGGGAAGAGGATTTCCTACCCTGTTTAATATCTCAGTTAGTAGTCCAATTTCAGCTTGGCGGCATAATTACTCTGACAGAGCTGTAGCCACAGGGCCTGTGAGTGGGGCTGCTTTTTAAACCGTAAATTATGGAGGATTAGCATTTATGAATTTTAAATCAGGGCTGTGGTAGGAGACACTAAAGCTGCTTAGAGCTTGCAAACCACTGCATTCAATCACCAGTCATTAACACATTCCTTCCCAGGACTTTCTGCAATCACATTTAATAAAAAGGTATTTCTAATTTGCCTTAGAATATAGTGGCTCTGTGTCTCCAGCGTAACACCAGGGATAAGGAGATTCACTTTCTAGGAAAAAAGCATCACAATTTAATCTGACCCTGATTTACCTCCCACATGAGATGTTAAAGGGCTACCTCCTCTGCTTGATTCCTACCGTTTCTTCTACCAGACAGAAAACATGTGGTTTGATCCCTACTATACTTAAACAATTACAAAAATTAAAAACTGCTGAAAATCAGAGCTGCAATGTGGCTGATCAGCAGAGATCTGAACTCTGCCGTCCCCCTTAGCTCAGGAGCTTTGGCCTGTGAGCTCTCCACTGTTGTGTTTGCCTGTCAGGCTCACGATGAATCATTATGGGGTAAATCCTTCCTTTGATGTAGGCATGTAACTTCTTTTAAGGCCAATGAGAGTTATGTACATGCACTGAGGGCAGAATATTTTATGCCCTGCAGAAGAAGTCTTAGGAAAAAAACTGCCAAAAATTACACCGCTTTGAACTTCAGAGTTGCTCCACTCGGGAGTCTAAAGAGCTCTGCAGCTGTAAGACATGCACCCAAATGCAAATGCTGAGCCCTTCTTCCTCCTAAACATGTGCATCTCTCCCTCTGTGAGCCTACAATTCAGCAAGGTATTTAAGTTAGTGCTTCACATGACTGTTTCAAAGACCAAAGACACACAGAGGAAACCTGCAATTTTTACGCTGAGAGTTTTCATATATTAAATTATACCTATATATGTTAATAAAAATACATAGATAGAGCCTTCTACCACAAAACAGAACAAAGACATGAGTGAAAGTTATACACAGCAAAATAAGCAAAAAAAGGTGGCAAATTGTTCAAAGTAAAACTTGATACAGCACCTGTTATTAAAACCTGAAGAAAACACAGGCAATTTAAAAAAGGAGCCTGACTGAACTCCTCCCACAGTATCCCCATGTAAGTAGCCCAGAAACTCAGAAGAGCACTGAGCTCTCAAAGCCACCTCCAGGAAGAGACAGGAAGAATTTCCCTGCCATTGCGCTGTGATGGGGATTTGTACCCCCTCCTCAGAGTCATTCAGCATTGACCTCTGACATAAGCAGGATACCAACCGATGATGCATTACGCTGCAATCAACAGTGCTATTCACTGAAGCAACCAGATGATTTAAGATTCCCAAACCTCATTGAAAGTTGCTGGAAATTAGGCACTTTGAAAAGTCGACACTTTTGAAAACGCCTTTTAATCTCCTAAATTACTCATGCTTTTGAAAACTTTACTCATGCTAAGTACTTTGGGGGCCTCAGTCAGTGAAAGCTAAACTGAAAGACGCTAAGGAAGGACCATTTACACAGAACCCTGCTCAGCTCTTATCTCTCCTCTATCCTCCTAGCAACAATAGACAGAAGGAAAGCGGAGCTCTTGGCAACACCAGCCCTGTGCCAAGAATTTGCCTGACAGAGTGGCGGGTCCCTGGACCCTATTAAGGCTACTCAGACAGACGGATTTGCTCCCCTACTGCACCCAGAGTAGACTTTTTCTAGCTGACCTCCTCCCTCTGAAGGCTGAGTGGTGACACCACTTCTCCCCAAACCACAAGAAAGGTGCAGTCCTTAACTGTTGCAGAAGGAACAATTTGATCGCTCCTCAAACAGTGCAAACTGTCCATGTCTTGGGTACCAGCTCCATGTGTTGCTCCTCCTTCCACCTCTTCTTGCCTGCACACAGCTGAAAAACATTTCTTAATTCTTCTTTTTGATTGTCCCACAGTATTCTCGCTGATGCTAACTGTGCAAGCACTCCATATGTATGCATACAACACCGGGACAAATGCTTTAAGAGCAGGGGAGAAGAAACATCTGGCATTCAGAGGCTGAGAGGTATTTCTAAGTGTTTTTTGTCCCTTTGAGGAGCAGTTAGGGGGCAAGGAATGGACACACACAAGTGATCAGGATGAAATGCTCCCCAGAGTACATATACGTGACTTAAGTAGTGCTGCTTGTCTAGATTATGAATTGAGATTTGGGTAGGTGGAAGGCCTTGATGCAGAGCTATGTCTGAGCCTGCTGCACATCAGGGAAGGACTCACCTAGTCCCTAACGAACTAGAGCACTGCCCAACCTCTAACTATAAGGGCTATCCCTTGCAGGTAAGAAGAGAGTGCAGCGAGCCACCTGCACCTTATCTAAAACAGCTCTTCAAACACACTCATCCATATCATCTATCATACTGTGGTAAAGGAAAGAGGCCCAATACAAGGAACTGAAAAAAGCCATTTCACTAGCTGTGCATTGTTTGGAAAAGCACCAAACAGCAGGACATTCCACAAAGGGCTGTTCAAGTTGGCTTTGGGAGCGTTGCTGTGATCTCTGCAGAGACAACATAAGGACTACAACAGAGACCAGATTCAAAACCCTGACAATCAAAGTCTGAAAAGAAAAAAACTAAAGAATTTGGACTCAACTACCACACAGCATCTCTAAGCAGCTTCAATTCCTTGGCATTCGGGCAAAGAGCTAGGGCACTTTCTTATTCCTCTCTGTGCTATGCAATTGCCTCAAAATGTTGGCTGCAGCCAAAAGTTACATTTTAGTCCTCATAAATCAAAGGAAGAGGAATATCCTCTACATTTAATGTTTATATTGTAATATTTCTAAATACATCCAAATCCTTTCTTGTCCCACAGGGTTTCTCTCTGTGGCTCCGAAAGTATCTCAAAACTTGCAAAAGAAGAAACCACTTCCTTCCCTAAGGCAAGTG